>NC_089912.1:53484928-53627428 GCF_040182565.1 Anser cygnoides | reverse complement strand
GAATTCAGACACCCCAAATACACTCTAACCTACAGCAGACCACTGTATGCTCCCAAAGTGTCTGTGTTACAGAGGAAGAAAGATGGCTTGGGACTGCTTTCAACTTGACTCCTTCAGTTGTACAAACATATACCTTATACCCCTTATGAACCAATGTGTGACTTCTGTACTGATTGAGCTGCAACAGCAGCAGCAGTAAGAGTTTTGTATCCTCTTGTAGGTCTGCAGCTGAAGCAGAATGAAATGTCATATGCAGTCTTGGGCTTGAAGCTGAGCAGCTGTTGCTGGAGAATAAATAGTATTATAACATTTTATTATACAATATTTTAAATGTCATGACTACTAAAATAGTGGCATAATAGCATGTGTAATTTTTGGAATGGGGAAAGGAGATTGCATAACATATGATTTTGGAGCATTAACCATGGAAACCTAATGATTTTGACACAGTCATGGACCCAGAGAGCTAAATAAAATATGTCCGTTTTACATTTCTTAGTTCGGGTTAATTGATTTAAAATACTTTTCCTGAAAAGAAGTCTTGCTTGAATCAGTAGATTAACTCTGTTGAAAGACAAGTGATTGCTGTTGTTTTTCTATAAATCAAAAAATATCTATTTCAAGGATACATATTTATGACATTTAATTTTAATACTGGCTTTTATGTTTATCACATACAAAAATGTGAATTGTTCTCATTTCCAGTTTGTTGTGAACTTCCTTGGGTACACAGAAATTCTGATTCAGTCAACACTGATAAAAAATGACTGTTTTGTAAAATAATCACATAACTGCTGTTCTTACCATTTTCTCTTTAAATGTCATTTTCTGAAAGGAAAAAACACAATTATATATAATGACAGGAAACCATTATTAAACTTTGTCAGGTGCTTTCTATTTTGTATGGCAAGATACTAAACTGTTTCCAGAGAAAGGAAGAGAAACAAACAAACAAACAAACAAACAAAAACACAAAACAATGTTTTGACCATTATCCAGGATTTCATCTGTATTATAATTATATGAGATTGTTCATGCTTGCAAAATTGCTTAGAAGTTTCTGTAGTCATTTTTTGTGGAATGATAAAAGTGTCCTATTTTATTTATTCTTAAATTTGTGAAGGAAGAACACATTATATTGTTTGTTCTAGTAATTCTTTCACTTCTTATATGTAGGTGTGGCAATACACATAAGCAAAATCAGATTTTTTATCTAAACCACATTTTCTTGCTTGAAAACTTTTTGTTTACAGAATTCCTGGAAGCTACTTATCACATAGATCAAAGTATTTGCTGTGGAAAGATGCACGTTTTAAATTCTGATCAGAGAAATAATAAACTGTGATTAGATCATTTCATTATAACATACATTATCTATAAGAGTTAGTGATACTCCATTGATTTAAATGGGAATATTGATTTATAGCAGCAGAGGATTAGGTTCACAATCTGCATTTTTTTTTTTTGTAATTATTTTTTAATAATCCTATCAAAATACATCTGTACAGGGAAATGTGGTGTCCTGAATACATGTTTTCCTTGGCAATATGTATTTGAATAATTGGTATGAATGAACTCATCTGGTTAGAATGTGTATTTTTTAAATCAACAATACCTAAAGCTTAGAATTCTCACTTGATTCAATAAACTGTCATTGCTCTATACTAGCCACATGTTCAGTGAAAGACCTAGATCATAATAAATATATTTCCTGAAAAAATTTATGTATGATTTCTTTCAAAATGATAGCGCAGTTATGACTCCTTCACTAAAATGTCTACAAGCAAATTTAATTAGCTAGTTAAATGAAACCGTCAAAAATATAAGAAACATTTTTTTAGTAAATTATAACCTTAGGTATTTCTTAATTTGCTTTGTATAACTTCAACTGAAAAGTCTGTTTATAATATTCTATTTGTTCAGCATGGATGAAGGTCACTTCACATTTGCTTTTATCTTCTTGCCGTCTGGCCATTTTACAGCTGTTTGAATTTTAATAAGGAAAGTGTTTGGAAGGATTCATCAAAAAAGAAGAAAAAAAAAAACGAGGTGACATTTAGGAGTTTCATAATAATTCTGTTCCTGCCAGCAACAGAATGAGGATGATGTTTTTGTTTCAAATTGTAGATTATGGAAATGAATGCTACAGACAAAATTAATAGGTGTAAAATTATGGTAATTATAGCCATGGTAACCAGATTTCCTTGTGCATCAAGAGGTAAAGGCCTATAATAGAGTACTATGGGTCAGGCACAGTATCATTGACTTAGAGCATATCTGATCACAGTAACCTTATTATTGAATATATAAGTGGTTTATTAAAATAGAAAAAAAATGGTATTAACAAATGACACCCAAAAAGAAAGAGAGAAAGAAGAAAAGAAAAAAAAAATGTTTGGTAGGGTGGCTGAAGTACTAAAAGTATTTATTAAAATGTATATATAAAGTTTTGTCTGCATTGCATAATTACTGACTTGAAGCCTGCAAATATTTCCTCACTTCATTTAGAGCTCTACTTTAGAAGACAATGGTGGAATCTTTCTGAATACTTTTGGGCCAAGCATTTTGCATTGTCAACATCTTTTTTTTTTTTTTTTTTTTTTTTTTAACGTGCAGTGAAGACTTCTACATGAGAAAATGCTGAGTAATCACAGCAGAGAAACCATGTTAACCTGATTAGCATGTTTAAAGGTAAAACATATTAAAAAATAATATGACTCAACTATTGCTTCCAGAAGTACCTTAATATCTACCTACCCACATTACTTTAGCAAAAAAAACCAAAAAAAGTAAACATATATGCTTCCTAACATCTATGTGCTTAATATTAAGAGATACATGCAGAGAGACCAGAAAGTCCTAGTTATACATTTATTAAGAGGGTTTTAAAACACACCAGCCTCTTAGTTCATACTTGCATGTTCTCATTTGTGCTGGAGATGGAACAGTCCATGTTGTCTAATCTATGGAAAGAAAAGATGGAATTTCTTAACAAATTTTTTTGTCACTTCTTCAGAATCTGTAAGACTAAGGTAACGTCAGGTTCTCACAAAGCATATGCCTTACTAATAAATTATGTGCATAAACACACTATCACTAGGAACACTAGGAAAGCATGGTCTTTTTGATCATGTTTGGTCTCACACAGTCCAAGCAGCTGTGTTTTGGAATTTACTTCAGCCATGCGGTTCGAGTCTGAGTACATAGATATGTAAAGGCTGGGGAATGGAAAATTGTTTTCACTATATTTAGTACTTGAATCTCTCCACATGAGAATTAATTGAGCAATCCATATGAACTCATTCTCTCTCACACATATAAAAGTTTGCTTATATTAAGCAGTTTACAAAATTCAGAAATACCAAGTTCTCATAAAATTTCAAGAACATTACCTCTGTTCATGATCTCAGATATTCCTGAAGATTAAAGGAAACACACATCATGTTTGTTCCCTTACAATTATGTTCCCCTCAGGAGACTCCTACACAGTCCATATATTTAAGAGTAATCCCAAATGAAGATATATAATTTTGTCTGTCTAGAGAGTAAATGTTGTAATGTAACCTGGCAGGCAGATAAGAACCACACAACTCCCCCGCCCACCCCACCCCCCCAAAAAAAAAAAAATGCACACAGTTGGATGGGGAATAGAATTGGAAAAAAAAAAAAAGAAAGAAAAAAGTAAAATTAATGGGTTGAGATAAAGACAGTTCAATCAGAAAAAGAAGGGATAATAGTAATAACAATAATATACGTATATATATATATAATATATATATATATATATTCCTCTTCCTCACAAGGTGGAGTGGAGAAGCTGAGCTCTGGTGACCAGTGATAGGACCTGAGGGAACAGCTTAAAGCTGTGATGGAGGAGGTTCAGACTGGATATCAGGAAATGTTTCTTCACCCAGGAGGTGGTCAGGCACTGGGACAGGCTCCCCAGGAAAGTGGTCACAGCACTGGGCCTGCCGGACGGAGCTCAAGAAGCGTTTGGACAATGTTCTCAGACACATGGTCTGATTTTTTGGGTGGTCCTTTGGGCACCCAGAGTTAGACTCAGTGATCCTTGTGTGTCCCTTCCAACTTGGATATTCTATATATACACACAAAACAGGAGATATACAATGCAATTGCTCACTACCTGCTGACTCATGCCCAGACTGTTGCAGAGCAACACTCTGTGCCAGCCAACCCTCTCACTTTTATAGTTCTGCATGATGTTATATAGTGTGTACTATCCCTTTGTCCAGTTTGGGTCAGTTGTCCTGACCGTGCGCCCTCCCAGTTTCTTGTGCACCCCCAGTCTCCTCGCTGGCAGGAAAGTATGAAAAGCTGAAAGGTCCTTGACTCTTTGTAAGCACTGCTCAGCAACAACTAAAATATCAATGTGTTATCAACATTATTTTTCTCCTAAATCCAAAATGGCGCATACCAGCCTATATGAAAAAAAAAAATAATAACTGACTCTGACCCAGCCAAAAACAGGACAGTAACACTAAGTCTTCTGCTTTACTGTCTTTGGAAGTCAGAAATCATGTTTTACTGAGTTAAACATTCTTTGAATGCTGACTCTATGCTAAATTAGTGTAGTTTCTGGAGATAAAGAAACAAGGCATCATTTTCAATTCAACATGAGGCAAAGTAGATACATCTATTAATTACTTCTCAGTTATGTTTCATCTGTAGGAGGCAGTCTCTCTATGTGTGTCTATGCTAGCAAGTAGCATATCACAAATAGGAGTGAAAAGCAGGTTGATGCTGAGGATCTGGCATCTATACTGTCATGTGTCTGGATCATTTTACTTCTAACTGTATCTAGATTGATACTATATTGTGAACTTCACCGTATCTTCTGACTTGTTTTAATACCAAAGGAGTCCTGTTTGCAAGCTACAATTTTACATTGTGAAGTACTCCGACGTGATGGAATGATTCAAGGAAATGGGGATGATTTACTTCAAAAGCCGCTTATATAAAGAATGTTAATGTAGGTGCTCTGTTTATACCTTTGATGATAAAAAGTCACGTAAATAAAGTAGGCAATTTTCTATTACAAGATTCAAACCATACTCAATAAATCAATTATTGGACAAATAATACATTTTAAAATTGTGCTAAGAGGTGTTTATCTAAAAAGCATGATGCTTCTATATATATATATTCTGGAGAACAGAAGGAGAAAATGTGCTGCTTGTGAACATTGGCATATCAAATGTTTTGTACAGTTGACAGGTAGATTTAGGAAATATTATTTAGTTCAGTACAGGACTTTATTTGCAATACACAGATTTAAGGATTCTGTTTTTCCAAATTATTTTACTGATTTTAATCATGCTGTGTAATAACATTTTCTGGAAAATAACATGGTTCAAAGCTGTCTCTGACAAACGAAATAGCCTGCTATTTATTTATTTATTTTTATTTTTCAGAACAGCTTAGATTTCAGAGCAACAGCTTCTTATTTAAACCTAACAAAAAACATTGCACTCATTACATAAGCAAAGTCCACCTGAACTAGAACCAAGAGAATAAGTGACAAATTAAACCCTCTCTCTCAGTGAAAAACAATCCCGTAAGCAAATTGCATGTGAAAATATCCCTGTGAATAATTCTACAAACTCTTTTTTTTTTTTTTTTCCTGTTCTACATGCATGTATGGTACTGCTTTGTTTCATAGATGTATGGGTATAATTGTAAGATTATGTTTTCTGGAGCAGTGTTGGTCTTTCTTAAATCAAAACCTGTTTGCCTTTGATAATTTGTGAGGTTTATTTAACACCTGTTGCTCCCATGCACACTCTTTTCAATTTGTTGTTGTTGTTGTAGTTTGTTGTTTTTGTTGTTACTACAAAGTGTGAGAAAAATAAATGGGAAACTTTTTCTAGATAACAGCTGAAGATGCTCTCCGTAATTTATATTCTTTACGTCATAGCGAGGTACTTTATAATAGGTATTTAACATCTTCTCAAATTTCATTTCAAATGTGCTTTCCAAAGGAAGCTTGTTAACATTTTTTCTTGCTTAAAAATCAGGAAATTTAATTATTAAAAGAATAACCAGAATTAGTAGAGTTTCATCGAAGACCATATGGATCCATCTGGAAAAAAAGTTTAGATTTTTAAGCTTTTTTTTTTTTTTTTTTTTTTTTTTCAAGTTTAGGTGCAGTTATTCTCCTAGATTGACAGATAATCTAAGTTTTGTTTTGTGCCAAAGATTCACAGAGCAGAAGTTCAAGAAGCAGATGATATTACCATCAAATTATGGAGATACATCAAAGTCTGCTAGTGACTCTGTCATCAACTTATGCAAAGTAATATATTTTTTTTACATTTTTTTTTTTTCAGGGTGGGAGGGTTGAGTTGTAGTACAGTGTATTTGAATTTGAATAACTAGTAGTCAGTTTGGGGAAATAGGCTATTTAAGTTACTTTAAAATATTGGTGCTGAACAATGCTGAGAGTATTTCATACGAGTGTTTAATACTTGTCTTACAGAACGCAGAACTTAATACTTTTGGCTTCCTAAGTGGTAAGCTAATGATTTCATGCCTTCTATTTTTCACATGCTCTGATAACTTTATTTGCTTTTGTAGAAATTTATTATCTATGGTGCCAATGCTGAACCTAAAACACTTTTTTTTGCCAAGGAGTCTCTGACAGTATATGAAATTTTACTGCTGCTTAGTCATAGATTCCAATCAGAATTGCTGTGATCAGTCTTTGATCAACATTTCTTCAAGATACATTTTACTTAACATAACCTAGCATAAGCTGCACCCTTAAAATCTCCTTCCAGCTATAGCACTTTTGTCTGGTGAAAGAATAAAAGGAAGGATAAATAGTTATATCTGATCCCACTCAGAATCCAGATAATTAATGTCATTATCTGGAAGGACCACTTACTGGCATGGAAATTATATATAGTGGTGACATACATTGACACCTTTTCTGTTGCCAAAAAAACAGCACACAGAGACACAAATACATAAAGGAAAAGACCATGTGTATATTTCCTTCCATGTTTTCTGGCGTTTCCCTCAGCCTCAATGCAGGCAACCTGATGTAGTGGGAGGTGCTTCTGCACATGGCAGAGGGTTGGAATTAGATGATCTTTAAGGTCTCTTCCAACACAAACTATTCTGTGACTATATGTTATGATTAATACCTCCTGTTCTCTTGGAGAACCAGTTATACCTTGCTGGTTGCAGACTCTGTCAATCTTTCTGTTGAAAGCCTCTCACTGTGAGGCTTGCTTTTTCATGGTTCAGTGTTTATGGAGTACAGAATCTTTGCTCAGTGTTGATATGAATGAGTCTTTCTGTCTTTTTAAAATTTCTCTTCAATTTTGCTGAACCTGACAAGTTTCTTTAATAAGCTCTTTTATAACTATGGTAAAAGTTTCATTGTATACACACAAAAGATTTTTCATCATGTGCAATACTAATCTATTCACCTAATCATACGCATTAAAAGTATGTTTATTAAAGACTGCCAAAATGGCAGACCTGGAAAGATTTAGCAGTCTATGGAGGATATGTTCTTCCTCATCCTGTCTTCCCCCCCGCTCCCCCCACTTTTTTTTTTCCTTTTTCTCTCTACTGTGCACCATTTGCTTTCCATTTGCCTGCAGCTTCTAAGAAGAATCCTCTCAGAATGAGCTAAAATTATCTGCAAACTGACTGTTTTAGCATACTCCTTGTATCCAGTCTGATATTTTACATTAGAATGGAAATCTTTGAGGAAGACATCATCTTTTTGGTAATGCTTGTGTAATATTTAGTTTTATGAGGTCCTGGTCTATGGACTGGAACCTTTGGTACTGCTATACAAGTAGTCAATAGAGTTGACTGTATACTAAAGGCAATGAGCAAATAAGTTCCCAAGAGCCAGGCAGGGGCTTAATTTCTTATAGAAAACTTAATGTGAACTTATTATTTTTCAGTCCATTAAACACATCTTATTTTGGCAGTGTCTGTACTAAGGAGTGGGATGTGATAGCACTCAGGAGAATAGTCATATTTGTGTTGTTCACACCATTTCTGATTAGAATAGCTTCTCTCAGTGATTTGTAAAATCAACCTGTTTCCTATGAAAAGTTGCACTTTGTAAGTTTTAAACCTGAAGCTATTTGCCAATACTTAATCATCATTTGACAGACCAGATAGCTTTCAAAGGTTGTTGGCCCTTTTGTCAGCATACATTTTCCTGTTTGCCCTTCCCAGTCTCACCTGTTCTCTTCATCCACAGTTGCATTTATATTCACTTGCCCATTCTATATATATTGGTGCCCACTGCAGCAATATCTACAAAATATAACAAAGACAAACCTCTGCAAGGGAGAACAGTAAGTTTCTCTTATTTTAGAAATGCAGATCCAAAGCACAAAGTTTTTGATTTGTTGTTAGATATGACAAAAATCTGCAGTGATGTAGAGATGTGAAGACATTTCTGTCACGCTTTGATCAATTGTTAAGTGAAGGATTTGTTTCTTTACAAAACCATTTCTGACCTGTATTGTGATGAGACCCTATGATCCTCAAGATGGAGCTGGTCTTCCTTCCTTTTCTTTCCTTCTTTTGAAGTGAATAGATTGAAAAAAAATATCTCCCACTTCTAAATATTTGCTTTTTTTTTTTTTTTTTTTTTTTAATGATTAAACACTAAATCAAAATAGAATGACTTTGAAAGACAGCAAACACTTAAGTTCTGCCTTGGTACAAGCTGAGCAGGAGGTTTGAAAAAATAAAAAATAAAATGCTGTGTTCCTTGCCAGCTCTGTACTTGCAGGGCTGTTCCTTCCCTCTAGTTCTGCTGTGCAGTTTTAGCATCGTTTAGTGGTTTACTTGTTGACACCTACCCAGGCCCCTTTGGACCCCTGGGAAACTTTTTTTTTTTTTTTCCTTTTTCCTATCATACCTTAGGCTTGACAGTAGCTCACATTTCTGCTGCAAATATGCTACACACTTCTATGAGATGTCTGAGTGCTGTTGTTCTCTGGAGTTGTTTTATCTAATCATGTTCAGCTGGTAAGAGGGAAGGGATTTCTCCCCCCACTACAATACCAAGTGTTTCTTTATGCTCTACCAAAACAAGGTAAACAGGTGTTTTGTGCTTCCTGGTCATCTCCTTCTTTCATGCAACAAATTTGTCACAGTAGCCATTGTGACACAATTCGAGCATCTCCACCTTGTCTTATATACCAAGAGATAGGTAGTACTGAGTGCTAATTATTTGTTATCAAATCTAGATCAAGGATAAAAACTAAAAAAAAAATATCTTTTTGCTAATGGTGGTAGACTATAGACTATATAGACTATATAAGACTATATAGACTATAGAACAATTATAGACTATAGAACAATATTCTTCAGAAGTGACTCTTGTTCAGGTTACTGGGCTCCCTATAGCTATTTGTTTTCAGTGGTAATGCTGAGGCAATTAATCATATGCGGTTGCTTCAAGGCAAGAGAGTCTGATGTACTGTTTTTAAATTATTTTCTTCCCTGAACACAGGGAAGCGTTTACAGAATCCAACCTGTAAAATAACTTTGGCATAAACAGTTTTTTAGTTAAAACATGGAAACATTCCAATTGCTTAATATTCTCTAATGGAACTGTGAAAACACATATAAAATTAGCTGCAGTTAATTTTGTTCCCTGAAATTAGGTCTACAAAAATACTGAATTCTCTCCCCCCCCCCTCCTTTTTTTTTTAAAACAAACAAACAAACAAACTTTTCAAAGGTTTTCTAAGTATTTGAAAACTTTTCCAACTGCTTATTTACAGGATGTTCTGAGACTTCTGTAATGACAAAGCTGTCCTGAGAGGTTATAAAGTATCTTTTCTTCTGTTCTTAATAGATTAGATTGGGCCGATTTTGGCAAACCAATTAAATGTACTGTTGGGGGCTCCAGGTGAAAACACAATAATGTCATACTCACTTTGCAGACATAGAATGACTAAGGCATAATTTTTACCTTGAACAGATAGTTTTAATATATTTCTTTTAAAGAAAAGTCATGCCATTGAAACCGTGGAAGAGCTTTACTTCTAAAACAGAATTAATCTTGTGTGTAAAACAACATTAATGCTACTAGATAAATGGCAGACTAATTTTCATCTTTTAGATCACTGAAATAAGTGAAATTTCGTTTCTGTAAAAATAAACAAATATATTTCCAATTTGCATCATTTTAAGCAAGAAGAGAATCTGGCTCATGGTTTATTTTACCTTCTTGCTGGTTGAGAATAGAGTGTTCATGTTGACTGGCACCTAAATTGTTACTAAAGGAGCAGAAGGTGAAGTATATAATAGCTTCTCTTAAAACAAGCCAAATATCTTTGTGGAAAGAAGAAGCAAGTGTCATTAAACTAACATAAAGACTGTTCTGGACTGAAGACAAAAAATGTAATTTGATGTAGCAAATTAAAGTATAACAATGCATATTGTCTGTGCCAAGAGACAAGACATAATTGCAATTAAGATTTCACCCTATTATTAACCTCTAGTTATTTTTAGCATAATTTAAACAAATGATTAGAGTTTAAAATGTGGAAGTAGAGAGTTTGCACCACTTTCATCATTTTATTGTTACTCTGGTGTGTGTCAATAAAGAAATATACTATTATATCAGCCAATAAAACAACATTTTTATTGATATAATAAAAAAAAATCTCAAAAAATTTAGAATACATCACATATTGATGAACTTATTATTACTTTAAAAAATGCATATGAATAACTACAAAAAAAGATCTAATAAAACTTCCTCTAATGAAGAAAGAGTGAACAAATCTCAGTTCAGCTCTGAGATATGACTACATGAAAATGAATTATTTTTTTTTTTAGCCTACCTTTTGGGCAAATATCATATAAATTTCAAAAAAATATATTTTTGTAAATATCTTTGCTCAAGAAAAAAAGCATACAAACCAACATTTTAATTAAAAAATATATATTTTTTTAAATAAGATGATTTGTCACTGTCGTACATGAAGATGATATGCAAAGAGACTGCAGATTCATATGTCATGCTGTCATCTTTATGACGTAAGTCCTGTCTTCTGATAGCAAATTAGAACATGATTTAATATAATGCTAGATATATTTTATATTATTACAATGTAAATACCTTAGTTGATATACTCTAGGTCTTGCTTTTATTAATGGGCTGTTTGTTGGTTCTTATCATAGAATCACAAAATATCATAAAATGGTTTGGGCTGGAAGGGACCTTAAAGATCACCTAATTCCAACCCCCCTGCCCATGGCAGGGACAGGGACAGGGACACCTCCCACTAGAACAGGTTCCTCAAAGCACCATCCAACCTGTCCTTGAACACTTCCAGGCATGAGGCATCCACAGCTTACTTGTCTGGGCAAACTGTTCCAGTGCCTTACCAACCTCTGAGTGAATAATTTCTTCTTTATATCTAATCTACTCTTTCAAAATTTAAAACCGTTCCTCTTTGTCCTATCACTACACTCCCTATCAAAGAGTCCTTTTCCTGTAGGCCCCCTTTAGGTACTGGAATGCTGAAACGAGGTTGCCCCAAAGTCTACAGGCTGAATAAGTCTAACTCCCTCAGCCTGTCTTCATAGGAAAGGCACTCCATCACTTTGATCATCTTCATGGACCTCCTCTGGAGTCATTCTAATTGGTCCATGCCCTTCTTGTGCTGGGGGCCCCAGAGCTGAATGCTGTACACTGTGATTCTGGTTTCCAGGTGGGATTTCATGAGAGCATAATAGAGGAGGAAAATCACCTCCCTCAACCTGCTGGCCACACTGGTTTTGATACAGGCCAGGATGTGGCTGGCTTTCTGGGCTACAAGCATACATTCCTGGCTCATGTTGAGCTTGTCATTAACCGGCACCCACAGGTCTCCTTCCCTTTAGGGCTGCTCTCAATCCATTCTCTACCCAGCCTGTATTTGTGCTTGGCATTGCCCTGGCTCACATGCAGGACCTTGCACTTGACCTTGTTGAACTTCATGAGGTTCACACAGGTCCAACTCTTACACCTGTCCAGGTCCCTCTGGATAACATCTGGATAACATCCCTTCCTTCCAGCATGCTGACCACACCACACAGGTTGGTGTCATCGGCAAACTTGCTGAGGCTACACTCAGTCCCACTGTCCATGTCACCAGCAAAGGTGTTAAACAGCGGTGGTCCTGATACCAACCCCTGAGGAACATCACTTCTTACTGATCTTCACCTGGGCATTGAGCCACTGACCGTAACACTTTGAGTGTGACCATCCAGCTAATTCCTTATCCACTGAGTGGTCCATCCATTAAATCCATGTCTCTCCAATTTAGAAAAAGAATACCATATGGGATAGTGTCAAACACTTTGCACAAGTCCACATATATGACATCAGTTGCTCTTTCCCTATCTACCAATGCTGCTACCACATTGTAGGACACCAGAATTGTCAGATGTGATCTGCCCTTATTGAAGCCATGTTTGTTGTCACCAATCACTTCTTTGTTCTCCATGTGACTTATCATAGTTTCCAAGAGGATCTGCTCCATGATCTTGCTTAGCACAGAAGTGAGACTGACTAGCCTGTTGTTCTTCCTTTTTTCCCTTTTTCTAAATGGGGTTTATGTTTCCTGTCTTTCAGTCAGTGGGAACTTTAACAGACTGCCACGACTTAAATGTGACAGATAGAGGCTTGTCATCTTTGGCTGCCTGTTCCCTCAGGACCCATGGATGCATCTCATTAGGATGCATCTCATTTAATGCTTATATAGCTTTAAGTACTGAAACTCAGTGTCTCTTCTAGATCTGAAGGAAAGAAGCTGAATAGTTACTGAATAGATCTCTGATATGCAGCATGAGTAAACTTTTAATTTGCCTGAAATTTTATTCACAAAATCTGTAGATATGATAGCTCTGTATCTTGTCTATGTAGCCACTCAAGCATCTACATTGTCTGGAAAAACCACCCCAAGTTTAGACCAGTGGAAAACTCCCTCTTTTATCCCCTTTTCCTTTCTTATGCTTGCAGCATAACATAAAAACTTGCAAAGCAGAAACCTGATACCTATGTGCTTTGTGCATTTTTTTTTAGGTTGCTGTGCAGTTTCTATGTTTTCCGTCTTGTTATATTTTCTTACTTTTTTTTTCTTTTTTTTTTTTTTTCTGTCTCCTGTTGTCAGCTTTATCTTTCTGACACTTCTCAGTAGAGAGAAAAGCATGAAAATGAGTATCTTGCTCAAGGCCAGTAAAGTTAATCATTAGTAGAATAGCAGAAAGATGCCATAGTATCTTTAAATTTGAATCATTAAAGTCCAGTATTTTTTGCTGTTTCCTCTCTGCCCTACCAGCCAATTAACCTCCATATCAAGTTTTATCTTTTGAGAGCACACTGCTTCTCCTGTGAAACTGTAATGAAAATAAAATAAAACGAAATATAAAATAAAATAAAATTAAATTAAAGTAAAATAAAATAAAATAATATAAAGTAAAATAAAATAAAATAAAATAATAAAATAAAATAAAATAAAATAAAATAAAATAAAATAAAATAAAATAAAATAAAATAAAATAAAATAAAATAAAATAAAATAGAATAAAATAAAATAGAATAAAATAAAATAAAATGTCTTCTCAGACTGAAGCAACTGTTTCTGTTTGCAGTACAAAACAAACCAATTTGCAAAAGAAATTATTCTTCAAGGATATGATGATCTCCAACAGGAGGCCCCATCCCTGGAAGTGTTTAAGGACAGGCTGGATGGGGCTTTAAGCAAGCAGGTCTGGTGGTACAGGTCCGTGGTCAAGGCAGTGGGGTTGTAATTAAATGATCTTTAAGGTCCCTTCCAGCCCAAACCATTTTATGGTATTCTGTGATTCATATTACTGATTAATCTCAGAAACATCCCCTCACCCTCCCCCCCAAAGAAAAAAAAAAAGTTAAAAATGTAGGTATTAAAATTACAATAACAATATCCAAAACTTAAGGGATGCAAGGAATTTGAAAGAGGGAAGGGGATTTCAAAAGCACTTTGCTAAAGGAAGATTTGCAAGAGCTTTAGACTTTCGGTAGGACATACTGAAACATTCCAATGACTAAGTTACAGACTACTGAGGGTCATCTCTTCTTTGTGACAGAAAACAGTGGGTGTCCCATCTCCTTGAGTAAGATGTGGCATTCAACATGTAGCAAAAATTATCCTTTCAATCCTGCATATGGTAGGCAACAGACAAAATTGTGACACAGCTTAAAACTTTTATTTATTTATTTTTATTGTCGTTAAATAATGTGTTTCTGATTTCTGTACATAATTTGTGGTCCAGGAGCCACTTGCAGTGTTTTAACAGAAACTTTTATGGCTGTAGTGGTCTTATTCAAGTGGGCAACCGAGGTCCAACACAACCGCTCTCTCACTCCCACTCCTTAGAAAAAGAGAGAGAAAAAGAAAGAAAGAAAAAGAAAAAGAAAGAAAGAAAGAAAGAAAGAAAGAAAGAAAGAAAGAAAGAAAGAAAGAAAGAAAGAAAGAAAGAAAGAAAAAGAAAGAAAAAGAAAGAAAGAAAAAGGAAGAAAGAACGAAAGAACGAAAGAACGAAAGAACGAAAGAACGAAAGAACGAAAGAACGAACGAAAGAAAGAAAGAAAGAAAGAAAGAAAGAAAGAGAAAGAAAAAGAAAGAAAAAACAGGTTCAGAATAAGATAATGTAATTAAAGGGAAAATGGAGAAACAAACAAACAAACAAACAAACAAGCAAAGGCTGAGTGGAATCACAGAGAGAGAGAACAGAAATTGCTCTCTACTCCCCATCAATGAGCAACGTTCAGCCATGTACTGGGAAGCAGGGCCTCAATATGCATCGAGATTGTCTGGGGGGACAGACATCTTCATAACGAGAGCCCCCCCTCTTCTTCCCCTTTCCTACCTTTTATTGCTGAGTGTGACACCACATGGTAAGGAATATCCCTTTGGTCTTTTTAAGACAGCTGTCTTGGTGATGTTCCCTCCACACCCCTTGCCCACCCTCTAGCCTGCTGGCTCTTTGTGTGGGGAGGTGGGATTGGATGGAGTCCTCCTGCTGTGCCAGTATTGCTCAGCAATAGACAAAACACTGGTGTGTTACCAATGCTGTTCTAGCTACAAGTGCAGAGCACAGCACTATATGGGCTGCTGCAGGGAAAGTTAACTCCATCCCAGCCAGACCCAATACAATGGCTGTAGAGGGTTAGAGGGTTTACATGTCAAGGTAGCGGGTAGCGGGGGGGGGGTGGTGGTGGTGGTGGGGGTGGGGATAGAGGGGGGCGTATGGGTAGCTTCTGTGAGAAGAATCCAGAAGCTGCCCCATGTTAGATAAGAGCCTTGCTGCTGGCCAGAGGTGGGCTGATGTTGTTTGCACCTCTGTGAGAGCATATTTAAGATAGGGAAAAAAAGTGCTGCTCATCAGCAGCTGGGAGAGAGAGAGGAGTGAGAAACAGCCTTGTCGACACCAAAGTCAGTGAAGAAGGAGGGGGAAAGGTGCTCCAGATGCTGGAGCAGAAGTTCCCTGAGGCCTGTGGTGAGAACCATAGTGAAGCAGGCTGCCCCCCCTGCAGCCCACGGTGTACCGTGGTGGAGAAGGTTTCTACGCTGCAGTCTGTGAAGGAGACAACAGTGGAGCAGGTGGACCTGCACTGAAGGAGGCTGCGGCCTGTGGAGGACCTCCACTGGAGCAGATTCTGGGCCGGAGCTGCAGCCCCTGGAGAGAAGCCCACGCAGGAACAGGGGGTCTGGGGGGAGCTGCCGCCCGTGGGGTACCTGTGCTAGAGCAGTTTTCTCCTGATGAATGGACTCCGTGGTACGGAGCCATGTGGGAGCAGTTCTTGAAGAGCTGCTGCTTGTGGGCAGCCCCCGCAGGATCAGTTTGGGAAGGACTGCATCCTGTGGGAGGGACCCCACGGGGAGCAGGGGCAGAGAGTGAGCGTGAGGGAGCGGCAGAGATGAAGTGCTATAGACTGACCACAACCCCCATTCCCCCATTCCTCTGCACTGTCTGGGGGGAGGAGGTGGAAGAGGGTGGATGGGGGGAAGGTGTTTTTGTTTTTCTTTCCTTTGTTTCTCACTTCTCTAGCTTGTTAGTAATAGGCAATAAATCTTACTGTCTCCGTACTCTGAGTCTGTTTTGCCCATCACAATAATTGCAGTGCGATCTCCCTGTCCTTATCTCAACCCTTGAGCCCTTTGCATCATATTTTCTCCCCGTTCCTCTTTGAGGAGGGGGAGTGAGAGAGCGGCTTAGGTGGAGCTCAGCTGTCCACTCGAGTAAAACCACCACAACGGCCCAGTGCCCAACAGTTTTCTTAACTATTGTTAAAAGATAATTATTGAGAATTCTGAATCAAGGAGTTATAATTGCAATTAATTTATTACTTTGATGATAAATTATAAAAAGAGAATGTCTGAGTCAGGTGCAAACATCAAAGGGCCAAAGATCTGCAACACAGCAAAAAGGTGAACTCTTAATATTCTCCCTTGACTGTCTCATCAGCACCCTGCAGCTTAATCTTCTGTTTAATGAGCACTTGCTGCCAAAAGATGCTAAGACATTGTGGCAGCAAAGATACTATAGAGTTGTATAAGCAAAGTGAATAGTTTAGACTATTTGTTTCTAGGCTCTTAATTCAAAATATAAGAGAGGAAGAGTGGAAAAATATTTATGGAGCATAATTAGGAGGAGCAGGTGAGGTGAGTACTGAGACCTTTCCATTGTGTGGAAAGCATTTTGAAAAGAGGTGTTGAGATGTGTGGGGGAAAAGTATCTGAAGGCTCTTAAAAATTAACTTAAAGTCAGGTTAAGTGGAAATGTAAAGTACAACATAAAAGAAATTGTTTCTCCTTGAGATGAAATTTTAGCTTATAAGCATAATAACAGGAGGAATGGAAATTGTTTCTCCTTGAGATGAAATTTTAGCTTATATGCATAATAACAGGAGGAATGAAGGAAGATAAGATGGGTTAAAGAGTGATAAATACAGATTTGATAAAAGAGATTATAAGAACTTCAGAGGCAGGGGAAAGAAACTACATATTTCAATTTGAAAGAAGCAACTTGTGTAAGACACCAAAAGTCCAACTATACTTTAAAGCTGCAATATAAAGAGAAAAAAATAAATATTTATTAACCGCCTTGACACAGTGTCAGAGAGAGATCTGAGAAAGACATGGACAGGTCATCCACCATTAATTTGGCAGAATTGTCAAATTGTATTAAGCAAAAGAGTTTAGAATGCAAAAGACATCGCTTGGCCATGAGCCAGCAGTGTGCCCTGGTGGCCAAGAAGGCCAATGGGATCCAGGGGTGCATTAAAAGGAGCATGGCCAGTAGGTCAAGGGAGGTGAACCTCCCCCTCTACTCTGCCCTTTTCAGGCCTCACCTGGAGTACTGTGTCCAGTTCTGGGCTCCGCGGTACAAAAAAGACAGGGATCTCCTGGAAAGAGTCCAGTGGAGTGCCACAAAGATGATACAAGACCTGGAGCATCTCCCTGTGAGGAAAGGCTGAGAGACCTGGGTCTGTTCAGCCTTGAGAAGAGAAGACTGAAAGGGGATCTTATCAGTGTTTATAAATATCTGAAGTGTGGGAGACAAAGGGATATGGCCAACCTCTTTTCAGTGGTTTATGGGGACACGACAAGGGGAAATGGCCACAAAATGGATCACAGGAAGTACCGCACCAACATACGAAAGAACTTCTTCACGGTGAGGGTGACAGAGCATTGGAACAGGCTGTCCAGGGAGGTTGTGGAGTCTCCTTCTCTGGAGATATTCAAGGTCCATCTGGATGCCTACCTGGGCATCCTGCTCTAGGGAACCTGCTTTGGCAGGGGGGCTGGACCCGATGATCTCTTCAGGTCCCTTCCAACCCCTACAATTCTGTGATTCCGTGGTTTTGAGAAGACAAGGAGAGCTCTGATGTGACTCTCTGTCACAGTTAAATCTGCATGTCAGAAAATCACATGGGAATGTAATAGGGAAATTATATGAGTTAAATGAGGGATGGAGTGAGACGCTGGAAAGCTATCAATGAAGCAATGACACTTTCGTGTTTTCAGAAGTAGCCATCCCCTAGAAAAATAAAATCAACCTCTATCACTCTTCCCTCCCCCCCCCCCGCTTATTTTATTATTATGATTATTATTATTTTTTCCTCTACTTAGTTCAGTATTATCTTTCTGAATTGGATTTCCTCCCAGATTATCCTGACATGCAATGTATAATCATGATTTTCAGCATTCAGGGCCTGCTCCATTCATTTAATGTTTGCTCTCTGTACCTCTCGTTTGCCATTGGGTAAAAAGAGGACACTTTGAAGGCAGACTGTCAAAATTGTTCTTTCAAGCTTCCCTCTGCAGCTTTTAGCATAAGATTTAATTAGATTGTGGTCAATTTATAACTCCTGGTCTGTAATTTAGTACATCTTGTTTTACTTGATGTTTATAAACGAAACAAGAACATTTGACAATATGTAATAAATAGAAATTTGTCATTTTTTGTTGCAATAAAAGAACAATGAACTGCCTCATTAAAATCTTTTTCACACTACTGTGTCTCTTCTTGTCATACTCAAAAAAGAGAAGAGGAAATTAACATCTATGCACAGAGCACTGCTGCAACAGTAGCACGTAGAAGTATCATGCTTATGCAATCTTTTACTCCTTTAGCAGGGCAATAAAGATTTTTATTTTTTTCTTTTGTCTATTGGCATCAGTAACTATTGTTGTGTTGGGGGCTGTTTTTTCTAACCAAGTTGATAAGTAATAGCGAAAACAGTGGGAAAATACTGTATAGCTGAACTGCTGCAGATGCTGTGCAGTCCACAGTGTTCAACTTTATCTGCTAACAAACACTGAGGTTCAGATTTTCCTTGATTTCAGTTCGTGTGGGTGAGGGAGTGGTTAAAACATTTCAGTTGTATATATAGAGGCAGGAAGTATGTCTCCAATTCTGAACAAAGTGGTCTGTGGTTAAAATACTTTGACCAGGAGTGGGAGCTCATCAGCTGAAGGTATGTTCTTGTGTCCATTAACATTCTGAAGGAAAGATCCAGTAGGATGGGGTTTATGGGAAGGAAGTGATACAGAAGATAATGACAGAGTATTTTCATGGCTCTCAGATTTTCAGCTAGTGGAACCACGAACTGTGTAACCACAAAGGAAAAGAGCAAAAGGGGAATAACTTCTTTATTGTCAGCTACAGTCTCTGCTCTCATTCCGCTACAAGAATCGCTTGCATCATGTCCCCAAGAGGAGTTATGAGACATATGGAAGATTTTATTTCTTCAGGTTTCTGGCTGGACACTATATTCCTGACCTAGACATTTTTTCCCACATATTGATAATCGTCCCTAAACTCATTCAGCCATGTCTCACTCTCAAAGCATATGAAGACGGTAAAGACAGATGATGGCTCAAAAGCAGCAATTACATCAGTTTCCTATGGAAGCCTATCCATGTTCCTCAGCAGATTCTTCCTTTCCTTCCTCTTGGAAGGAAATAGAAAGATGCCTTTTCCTCCTTTTCATTTTTCTGAGTGTAAGGAGAACCTTGGCTGTGTTCATATCATCATGGTGTATATTCCTTAGCTAAAACAGAGCTGCTACTGAATTTTCTAGGTGTAAATACTGTTACAATTTATTTTATTTTATTTTATTTTATTTTATTTTTATTTTATTTTATTTATTTATTTTTTAAATTCTATTTTACTTTCCTGCCATAAAACAATTTGCATGTCTTGTGGATGGTAATTATGAGTAACTTCTTGTTCTATTCTGCAAGGGAAAAAAAATAAACCTTCCAGATTTAGCCATATTCAATTACAGACATTTTTATCTGCAATGCTTAATGTGCCTACTGTTCTGTGAAGAAAGACTATGATAATTTATTTATTTTTCAGCTTTCTGACTGAGAGAACCTGCTGTCAGATACTTGTGGATATTTGAAAAATATAACTTAACTGTGAATCTGCTAATGGAGAAATAAAGGCAAAAACCATAAACCAAGAAAAACTGAACCTAAGACACCATGAAAATATTCACCTCTAATTTCTAATATATATAGTGAATCTCTGAACATACTTTTTGTATCAGCAGAGTGACTGAGTTCTCTTGCTCCTCTCTTCAGTCTAAGTAGTTGTGTGGAACGTGGAACTACTGTGATTTTTTCTTCTTTTTTTTTTTTTTTTTTTTTTTCTCCCAGAAAAGAGAGCCTATGTAAAATAAGACCTGACATCCTGGTGGATAACAAGGTGGCAATAAACAAGCAATGAGCTTTAGTGGCAGAGAAGGTCAACAGTCTCCTGAGCTACACTAGAAGGTGTGCTGTCAGCAGGTCAAAGGAAATGATGTTTTCCCTTCCACTCAGCCTTGGTGAGAAACATCCAGGTGGTGTATCCACTGGGCTTCCCAGCAGGAGAGACACTGACAGATTGGAGGTAGTCCAACAAAGGTCAGCATTGTTATTAAGGGCTTGGAATATCTGTTATACAAGGAAAAATTGAGAGGGCTGGTAGTGTTTGTTCAGCTTGGGGAAAAGAAGACTAAGAAGACCTGTATAGGAGGACCTGTATCAGAGGACCTGACAGGAGGGAATGAAGAGGATGGAGATAGACTCTGTTCAGTGGTGCCCAGTGACAGGACAGGAAATGAAGTTGCCCAGACATACTGTATATTTTCCCTTCCCTTCCCTTCCCTTCCCTTCCCTTCCCTTCCCTTCCCTTCCCTTCCCTTCCCTTCCCTTCCCTTCCCTTCCCTTCCCTTCCCTTCCCTTCCCTTCCCTTCCCTTCCCTTCCCTTCCCTTCCCTTCCCTTCCCTTCCCTTCCCTTCCCTTCCCTTCCCTTCCCCCTTCCCTTCCCTTCCCTTCCCTTCCCTTCCCTTCCCTTCCCTTCCCTTCCCTTCCCTTCCCTTCCCTTCCCTTCCCTTCCCTTCCCTTCCCTTCCCTTCCCTTCCCTTCCCTTCCCTTCCCTTCCCTTCCCTTCCCTTCCCTTCCCTTCCCTTCCCTTCCCTTCCCTTCCCTTCCCTTCCCTTCCCTTCCCTTCCCTTCCCTTCCCTTCCCTTCCCTTCCCTTCCCTTCCCTTCCCTTCCCTTCCCTTCCCTTCCCTTCCCTTCCCTTCCCTTCCCTTCCCTTCCCTTCCCTTCCCTTCCCTTCCCTTCCCTTAATTTAAATTCTGTTCCTGTTGCTGATGATTCAGGGGTGATGTCTAAAGAAGATGAAGCTGTATAATCACTTTTTTTTTTTTTTTTTAATGCAGGAATACCAAAATTGAGAAAATGTGATCTGCATTTTAATTTTAGATGTTTCAGTAAGTGTTTTTGTGCATTTCTGCTCTCTGCAAGGTGTACTATTAAGCCCTTAAGAATCTGATAAGACTTTCACTCTCTCTATCAAAGTCAAGGGTGAAACTCTTAGGCATCCCTTTTCCTGTCATGTATTTACTCTTGCACATGACAGACTTTCATCGTGTGTGAAAACAGCTCTATTACCTTTTAAGGGATGCTAGGAGCAGCCACAGCCTCCTGCAGCCCCATCCTGAGACTGCATCTTGCCTGGCCACCAGAGCCCAGCCCAATGCCCAGGGATCTGGGTTTTCTGCCCAGGCTGAGGGATGCAACAGCTGTTGTCCTGCTTGCAGGTTCAACCACTGGTGAAACTGAGTACATATCCGTAAGAAAGACAAACACACATGAGCATATACACATGCAAGACAGTCATGCAGGCACACAGCACCTACTCACATAAAACATGAGCACAAATAGCCAATTAACCTCCTCTGGCAGATAGAGTTGAAGGAACACAAATGACACCAGGTTTACAAATATTTATGGATACTTTGAGTGCTGGCACAGCCCCTTTTTCCTCTTACCTGCTTACAGGTACCCTAACTGCCAGCTGGTCCAAGTTATTGCTTGATGCAAACATACAGTACTCACACCCTCATCCCATGGGCACTCCATACTTGCAAATTCCCCTGGTTTACCAGTACAACCCCTCTACCCTCTTGCTAGCCAACCCTGGACCACAGGCTCCTCTGCTTCCTAGCTGGCTTAGCCTAAAGTTTACCAAAGAATTAAATGTGCACACCCAGCTTGGGGAAGGTAAAGAAACCTGAGCTCCCTCCCTAGTGTCTGGCAGCAGCAACATTGGTTATGGTGATGTCACAGTCCTGCTCCAGTTGACAATGCTGGGCCCCCCACTCACCTCACTCATACCAGTCTCCCCAGTAGGTGGTTTTCAGAACACACATGCTATTCCTACCCCATTGGCTGGAGGCAGAGACTCTCCACCCACTCCAGTACTATCTCCAGGCCAGGGGTGCCTACACCCCTGTTCTGACTCCAGTAGCTAACGCCAGATTTCACACACATATACAGTTCTCACCAGTAGCTGGCACTTAGTCCCTGGAGCAGAGATACATGGTTGGAGAGTGAGATTACACAGAATGATAGTTAAGAATATATTTAACAGTTATCACAGAATGGTTGAGGTTGGAAGGGACTTCTGGATCTTACCTGCTCCAACCCCTCTGCTCAAGCAGGAACACCTAAAGCAAGTTGCCCAGGACCATGTCCAGATGGCTATTGAAGATCTCCAAGCCTTGACAAACTGTGAGGGCAACCTGTGCCAGTGGCCCATCACCCTCACAGTAAAGAAGTGCCTCCTCTTCTTATTTAATAAGACGATATAAGAAGACACAACAGACTGCAACAATCAGGCACCACGCTCAGCAAGACAAGTGTACTGATTGGCCACATTCTACATATGACTGGCTCCCTTTGTACCCCTTTCTGTGTACCCCTCTTTGCTCCTCCCTGCTCCTTCTTCCTCTCATCTGTTTGCACAATTCTGCTGATGCCTCCAACATCCTGGACCTCCAGGTTACATCATTATTAGTTGCCTGATTTTTCGTGATTTACCTGCATTTTCTTGCCTATTAATTAGTGAAACTGACCAGATTTTTTCTGGTTATTGTCTTTTTTAATGCTTAATTAGTCAGGTTTTCTTTCTCTAAGTGACCTCCCCATCCCTTTTCTTATCATCCCAATTTGATAAGGTGCTTAGACAATCTTACTGAAAAATTAAAATCCTCAAATTCCACATCCTCAAAAATGTGATCTTTTTTTTTCTTTTTTTTTTCTTTTTTCTTTCTCTTTACTACCTCTGTTATCATTTGTCAGCCACGTTCTTATCTCTGTATATTCATGTTTATTGCTTCCCCCTTTTTTTTTTTTTTTTGTCCCTTTGAAAAAGTCCTTGACCAGGTATGCTTTTAGGACCAGACATACCCTTATATATCCATTTTCTTCTTGTGAGAAGCCAGATTCCAGCTTTAAGAAAATAAAAGAGCTTTAAGATCCAGTCCTTGGTAAGGTTTCTATAGATATCCATTCTTGGTTCTGTTAGGACAAAACTAGGAGCCTGTAATATGTGACGTGTTATAGAACCAACAGGTTCAAACATCAGGAAAAAAATCACTGTGACATACTCCTGGAGTTTGATGAAAATATGGATAACAGACAGCACAGTAAGTATAAAAGTAGTGTATAATAATGTGCTGATACTCATCATACAAGCTTTGGTGGATCGCAACCTATATGCTCTAACTGCAACTTACATGGCTTAGCAAGACATTACCTTAACTGACAGTCTAGGCTCTCCTTTATGTTCTTATTGCACCTGTAATTAGAAATTCCTGAAAAGCTATCCCTAATGGCAGAACCTGGCAAGCTGCAGATGCTTTGGGAAAGTTTGCTGAGATTAGTAAATTTTAATTGAATTCTAACCCATTGCAAGTAGTAAAATGATGAACAGTTCTGCACATACAATCATTTCCTTAGCTGTTGGTAACCTCTCCTGAGAAGCAGGTTTCTCGACAGGTCACCTAGGTTCATGGAAAATTGTAAGAGAATCTTGTCATATAAATCTTCTGATTTGATGCTGGTACAATGACAGAGCAGAGGTGCTTTAACAAGAAAATCTGTCAACCATTCCCCAGCTGTTAATAGAATCTTTTTTCTACATGAGTATACTTTTTCCCTCTGTAATATATGGTTTGTTGCACTTATGCTGTGGATAACACCTAATTATTCTCCTATTTGATTAGGACAGTTCCCAAGCTATATAATGATCTGTTATTACCTAAGGCAATTGTTGATTTACTTAGAATGAAAATGACTAAATTAAAATGAAGGAAAGACTACCCTTAAGTCTTTAAATGTATTCTTTTGCATTAGTTCCCACTGCATTCTGTGCTTTTGTGTAAATACATGCGTCAAAGTACTGAGCTGTAAACTGTGTAAGGTACAAACAGGCCAAAACCTATTATCACATCCAGTTCGCAGTTCATGGAGTATACCGATTTGAAAGGGACCATGAGGATCATCAAATCCAAGTACTAAGATATTTGTAGATCTGGCAATTCTCCAGATGGTCTCATCTATAATTTTGTCAGTATGATACAACCATTAGTGATATAGCACTGGAGGCAATAGCTGTCTTCCCAGACTCATGTTTTCCCGTTTAAGGTAAATTACTCTTCTTAAGGACTCACTCAAATAATTCCAAAATTATCACTCAATATTATTTCTTACTCAAATAATCATAGTGAAACTCATTAACAGGGAAACGGATGTAACTGAGATTATTTATCTCAAGCTTCTGCGTGACTACCTTATCCTCTTCTAAAAGATCTCTGTTACAAAGAAAATTCAGATGTCCAAGATTTGGTTTTGCATCTTCTCTCTGGAATAACATATTGAGTCAGTTCAGATGGTTCTCAATGGGAGTACATTTGCCAAAATGCTTGAGGTGGCCAGTGCCTGAATGCTTGCTGGAGATTTTAGTATCTCCTTAATCTAGTAAAGAGGCTCAGTTTCCTCCATCCACTGAAAATCTCTGATTTCTTGCCTTATCCTTGTTTTTTGGCTCAGCTTAGGCTACTTGATATTTGACTACACTGTATTTCTCACCCTTTTATTTATTTTTGGCTCAGCACAAGCCACTGAAGACTGTAGATTTAAATTAAATTAAATTAAATTAAATCTTCCTGTATAAAATCCTACATTGCAGCTGCTTATGCATCGTTCCAATAGTGTGCATGGACCTCTTCTCTGATCTGAGAGTTATTTTGTCAGTTACTGGAGTCCAAGACAAACCAGTCACACCTGGAAATTGATCTGGGGTGTCTCTGGCATCAGTTTCATTGTCAGCCTTTAAATAAATTGAGTATAATGCCTTTAGTTTCACTGTAGTCACTCACTGTATTTACTGGCTGGTGCATTCTTGTCCTCAACATTCAGTTCATGCATGTAGGACTTGTCTCCTAAGGCATGCTTCCTAATACATAGTGGCATCATTTTTTATATTTGTTCCATACAACGAGCTACTATGCATGTGTCTTCCTGTTTTCAGTTTATAATGAGTACTGTGCCTGCATGTAGGCTGCCAGTGAAACTCATTATGAGCTTGGCACCAGAGCTGCTGTGATATCTGATGAAGAAACGGTTGTTGAAAGACATAAAGGATTCCTCTCTAATATCTCATATTGCTTTTTGTCTCCCTCAGTTTTTCTAGTCTTTATAACCTTTTCTTAGCTCTGAAATATGTCAGCTGGCATCTTCCTTGACATGCAGCAGTCTCTCTTGCCACAAACAGTACAGTCCCATACTGTCCCATGATGACACTTATTTGTAAAGTTGCCATACTTTTCTAGAGCTTAAAGGACTGTAATGAAATTTTGTAGATCTACCCTTCTTTTGGAACTGTGAGGAAAAATGTTAATCCAAATGACAGATGACAACATTACATTATGTTGCTTCTTAATAATTTTAAAGGGCAGCATGTAATCCTCAGCCTACAACGCTATCAAATACAGGAGAAAGCTGAACTGCTACTCCACTAATTTGTTTTTCAGAACTTGTTATCTCAAATGATGGAATTATTTTTTTTTTCCCAAATGATTCAGCACTCACTGATTTTAAAAATAATTTGTCCTAGAGCTGTAATGGGTAATCAGGCACAACAGGGCTTTGTATTATACTTACACCATTTCATAGATTCTGCCTCTGACTCTATTTTAGGGCTTGCACTAAATTTCCACAGTGAAATCATGACTTTTTTGTTGTTTAAAGAAAACAGTAAACAGTGAAATCATGACTTTTTTGTTGTTTAAAGAAAACAGTAATATTATAAATCTTTTGTCAAGCATTGTGACTTATTCAGTTCTAAGCAAATCAGCCACATGATGTAAAATATTCCATGGAGAAGCTTAAAGGGAAAAAACAAACAAACAAACGAACAAACAACTACAACAAAAAACTCTTAAGCATTCCTTATCCCCTAGTCTCTGATGAGCTAGAAGTACACTTCCATTGGAGAATGTATAAATTACATGGCTGCACATAGTGGAACCTCATCCATAGCAAAATTATTTACATTTTAAATGGCAAGTTGTAGTCTAGAAATGTGTGGATAGTCCTAGCTGCAGATATATTAAAGCTAATCATATCTTATTCCTCAATAGATCAATAGAACAGATGGTAACTTTGTAAGTTTTGCATGCTGTGAGTGCCTGAAGCCATAGCAACATCCACCTCATGCTAGAAATCTATTTCTGTCTCCCCTGCTATTTTATGTTCTCTGAAAACTGTCTTTGCAGTGTCCAGAATCCACACTTTAGAAAAACAGGAGACTTACTCATTGCAGACCATTAACCTCTTTTATACCTCTGTCACAATCACATATAACTTCACCAAAATCATCAGACACAAAGTAAAAACCATTGACCCAAGTATCATATTTTGGGAAAAGACTCTTACAAAATACTTTTGTAACGTAATAAATCTATAATTAATAATCTGTGATCTATAATTAATCACTATTCAATAACTGGCAACTCAGAGATTAGTGATCACTAGTAATTACAGTTTCTAATGAGTTAGTCATAGAATCATAGAATCATAGAATATCCCGAGTTGGAAGGGACCCATAAGGATCATCAAGTCCAACTCTTGGCATCACACAGGTCTACCCAAAATTTTAGACCATGTGACTAAGTGCACAGGCCAACCACTTCTTAAACTCTGACAGGCTTGGTGCAGTGACTACTTCACTGGGGAGCCTGTTCCAGTGTGCGACAACCCTCTCAGTGAAGAACCTCTTCCTGATGTCTAGCCTGAACCGCCCCTGCCGCAGCTTGACACCATTCCCATGGGTCCCATCACCGGTCACTAAAGAGAATAGATCGGTGCCTGCCTCTCCACTCCCCCTTCTGAGGAAGTTGTAGACTGCAATGAGGTCCCCCCTCAGCCTCCTCTTCTCCAGGCTGAACAGGCACAGTGACCTCAGCCGCTCCTTACATGTCTTCCCCTCTAGGCCCTTCACCATCTTCGTCGCCCTCCTCTGGACACTCTCCAACAGTTTCACATCCTTTTTGTACTGTGGTGCCCAGAACTGCACACAGTATTCGAGGTGAGGCCGCAGCAGTGCAGAGTAGAATGGGACAAATCACTTCCCTCGACTGACTAGCGATGCTGTGCTTGAGGCACCCCAGGATACGGTTGGCATAATCACTAGCAGTCACTTTACTCAATGACTCTTTTACCTCAGTCTTTATTGGCAAGAACTCTAGCATGTAGCCGAAGCCCCAGAAGGCAGATGCAGGGACCAGAAGAATGAAGAACCACCCGCTGCAGGAGAACATCAGGTTTAAGACCAGCCAAGGAACCTAAAAGTGCACAGGTCCCTGGGAACTTATGAGACATATCCCCAGTTCCTAAGGGAGTTGGTGGGTGAATTTGCTAAGCCACTGTCCGCCATATTTGAGAAATCATAGAATCATAGAATCATTAAGGTTGGAAAAGACCTCCAAGATCATCTGGTCCAACCATCCCCCTACCACCAATATCTCCCACTAAACCATGTTCCTAAGTACCACGACCAACCTTTCCTTGAACACTCCCAGGGATGGTGATTCCTCCACCTCCTTGGGCAACCCGTTCCAATGCCTGACTACTCTTCCTAAGAAAAAATGTCTCCTAATTTCCAATCTAAACCTCCCCTGCCACAACTTGAAGCCATTCCCTCTAGTACTATCACTACTTATCTGTGAGCAGAGGTCGACCCCCAGTTCCCCACAGCTTCCTTTCAGGTAGTTGTAGAGAGCAATAAGGTCTCCCCTGAGACTCCTCTTTTCCAGGCTAAACAACCCAATTTCCTTCAGCTGATCCCCATTGTATTTGTGTTCCAGACCCTTCACCAGCTTTATACCCTTTCTCTGGACATGTTCTGGGGAAAAGATATCTTTACTGAAGTGAGGGACCCAAAACTGAACATGTTACTCAAGGTGCGGCCTCACCAGAGCAGAATACAAGGGGACGATCACCTCCCTGGTCATGCTGGCTTCACTATTCCTGATACAAGCCAGGATGTCATTGCATCTGGGCACCTGGGCACACTGTTGGCTCATGTTCAGGTAAGCATCGACAAACATCCCCAGATCCTTTTCCTCTGCACAGTTTTCCAGCCACTCTGCCCCAAATCTGTGGGGTTGTTGTGACCAAAGTGCAGGATCTGGCGTTTAGCCATGTTGAAACTCATCCCATTGGACTCTACCCATCAATTTAACCTGTCCAGGTCATTACGCAGAGCTTTTCTACCCTCCAGTAGATTGTCGCTGACAACCCCCGAACTTGGTGTCATCTGCAAACTTAGTGAGGGTGCACTCCATTCCCTCATCCAAATCATCAATAAAGTTACTAAAGAGGATGGGACCCAACACCGACTCATGGGGAACACCACTGGTAACTGGGTTGTCAGCTGGATTTCACTCCATTCACTACCACTCTCTGGCCGCGGCTGTGCAGACAGTTTTTAACTCAACGAAGTGTTTACCTGTCCAAGCCATGGGCTGCCAGCTTCTCCAGGAGAATATTCTGGGAGACCATGTCAAAGGCTTTGCTGAAGTCAAAGGCTTTCCCTCATCCACCAGGCAG
Source organism: Anser cygnoides (assembly GCF_040182565.1). Lineage (NCBI taxonomy): Eukaryota > Metazoa > Chordata > Aves > Anseriformes > Anatidae > Anser > Anser cygnoides. The sequence goes on along the minus strand of NC_089912.1, from coordinate 53,598,426 downwards.
GTCACCTGGTCATAGAGGAGATGAGGTTGGTAGGCAGGACTTGCCTTTCATGAACCCATGCTGACTGGGCCTGATCCCCCTGTTGACCTGCATATGCTGTGCAATTGCATTCAAGATGACCTGTTCCATCACCTTTCCTGGCACCGAGGTCAGGCTGACAGGCCTGTAGTTTCCTGGGTCCTCATTATGACGCTTCTTATAGAGCGGCATCACATTAGCAAGTCTCCAGTCATCTGGGACCTCTCTGGATGACCATAATTGCTGATGGATGATGGAAAGTGGCCCAGCAATCACATCCGCCAACTCCCTTAGCACCCTCAGGTGGATCCCATCTGGCCCTATGGACTTGTGACAGTCCAGGTGGAGCAGCAGGTCTCTAACTGCCATGGCAATCTGATGAAGTTCCCATTGACTGGAAGAAGGAAAACATAATCCACATTTTTAAAAAGTGTGCTGGGTCTGGTTGGGATGGAGTTAGCTTTCCCTGCAGTGGCCCATACACTGCTGTGCTCTGCGTTCGTAGCTAAAACGATACTGGTATCACACCGATGTTTTGTCTATTGCTGAGCAATGCTGGAACAGCACCAAGACTCTATCCAACCCACTCTCCCTCTGCCTGTCCTTCCCCAGCCCACAAAAGCCAGTAGGCTGCGGGGTGGGCAAGAGCTAGGGAGGGGAGATCACCAGGGCCACTGACCTAAAATGACCAAAGGGATATTCCATACCATGTGATGCCACACTCAGCAAAAAGGTGGGAAAGGGAAAGGAGGGGTGGGGGCCCTTGTCATGAAGACGCATGCCTGTCCTTCCAAACAACAACTACATGTATTGAGGCCCTGCTTCCCGGGAAGCCTTTGTTATTTCCCCTCTTCATTTTCCCTTTAAGTAATCTTTCTTTAAACCCGTGATGCTGTCCTTCCCAAACTGAGCCTGCGGGGGCTGCCCACAGGCAGCAGCTCTTCAAGCACTGCTCCCACATGGCTCCGTACCACGGGGTCCATCCATCAGAAGCAAACTGCTCCAGCACGGGTCCCCCATGGGTGGCAGCGCCCCCCAGACTCCCTGCTCCTGCATGGGCTCCTCTCCACAGGCTGCAGCTCGGGCCCGGGGCCTGCTCCTGCGGGGGCTCTCCATGTGCCGCAGCCTCCTCCAGGCCACATCCACCTGCTCCACCAGGGGCTTCTCCATGGGTTGGAGCGTGGAGATCTGCTCCTCCGTGGGACCCATGGGCTGCAAGGGTAAAGCCTGCTCCACCAGGGGCCTCTCTGCAGGCCACGGGGGAACTTATGGTGTGTGCCTGGAGCACCTCCTGCCCTACTTCTTCACTGACCTTGGTGTCTGTAAGGCTGTTTCAGCTGTTTCTCACTCCTCGCTCTCCCAGCTGCTGTTATGTAGCAGTTTTATTTTATTTATTTATTTGTTTTTCTTTAATATGCTGTTACAGAGGTGCAAACAACATTGCTTATTGGCTTACCTCTGGGCAGTGGAAGGTTCCTTTGGAGCTGGCTGAAACTGTCCCTTATTTAGCATGGGGCAGCTTCTGGACTCTTATCACAGAGGCCACCCCTGCAGCCCCTGCTACCAAAGCCTTGCTGCAGAAACTTAACACTAAGTGCAGACCATGCCTGACACAGCTGGTGGCCTTCTACAATGGTGTTGCAGCACCGGTGGATAGGGGAGGAACAGCTAACATCATCTGCCAGAACTTGTGTAAAGCATTTTACACTGTCCCATACGACATTCTTTGGGCCTTTGACGGGTAGACCATTTGGTGGGTAAGAAATTGTGTAGACCACTCGGTGGGTAAGAAACACTCAAAGTGTTGCGGTCAGTGGCTCAATGCCCAGGTGAAGATCAGTAAGAAGTGATGTTCCTCAGGGGTTGGTATCAGGACCACCGCTGTTTAACACCTTTGCTGGTGACATGGACAGTGGGACTGAGTGCACCCTCAGCAAGTTTGCCGATGACACCAACCTGTGTGGTGTGGTCAGCATGCTGGAAGGAAGGGATGTTATCCAGATGTTATCCAGAGGGACCTGGACAGGTGTAAGAGTTGGACCTGTGTGAACCTCATGAAGTTCAACAAGGTCAAGTGCAAGGTCCTGCATGTGAGCCAGGGCAATGCCAAGCACAAATACAGGCTGGGTAGAGAATGGATTGAGAGCAGCCCTAAAGAGAAGGAGACCTGTGGGTGCCAGTTAATGACAAGCTCAACATGAGCCAGGAATGTATGCTTGTAGCCCAGAAAGCCAGCCACATCCTGGCCTGTATCAAAACCAGTGTGGCCAGCAGGTTGAGGGAGGTGATTTTCCTCCTCTATTATGCTCTCATGAAACCCCACCTGGTGTAGTGTTCAGCTCTGGGGCCTCAATATATCCGCATGGGAGAAATGAGCGCTCTCTAAAAATATGAAAGGTATTCTTCAAGATGAGAAATTAATTAATATTTTAAATAAAGAATAAATCAGTTATCTTTGTAAATCAGCAAGTATTTTCTGTAATGAAATGTTCATTAAGATGATTCATAGCACTCTTCTGATGCTGTGCACACTTCATGGGCATATATTCATTTATCTGACTGGGTTTTAGGACGTGTCTATGTGCTGGGTGTTGTGCAAAGGATATAATATGGCTTTTTTTTTTTTTTTCATGAGATTAGTTTAAGGATCAAATAGATTTGAAAAGCTGTGAATTTCCACTCTGCTCTGCAATTCATGTTTGGAACAAGAGACTTATCAGTGCAAATTAAAAATTGCATATTTTTTAGAAGGTTGTCTGCTATCACTCTACAGTTATATTTTTGGTATTGATGGAGATATTAACATCCTACATAATTGAACATTAATTTCTGAACTTTTCAAAGTCAGAATTGGCTATATTTCCTTTGATATTTGTTTTGTGTGTCTAGGTGGTAAAGGTGTTTGTTTTTTTTTTTTTAATACATTATTTTAAAAAATTTTTTTCTAATACATTAGTTTTCTTGCATAAGTATTAGTTCTCACACAGAAACCAGAAACACAGAAAACTATTCCAGATTTCTTTTTGCATGTTTTTCTTAAAACAGGTTACTTAGTGTTGTGGTTTAAAAAGAATATAATAATAATAAAATGTCTTGTATAATTAAAATTGAAATCGATGTCTTTAAAATTTACAGTTATTATTGTCAAGCTTGCCCTGTTTTTGCAATATTTTTTTTCTTCTTTCTATTTTTTTTTTAATGCTATTTCTTTAGTCAGTGTTAAGGGTATATATATATATTTTTTTCACCAAGTACTTTTACTGTAATTATGCAAGAAATTCAGATCAATAGATATGTGAACTGATATAAAAGCCAAGGATTATGTCTACAATATCATTAGATACTACTCTTGTGTAGAAATACGAATAGTAAGATCATATTCAGTACCATATTACTCCTACAAGTAGACAGATCTTTTGTTATGTGTGGTACTGTGTTATCTTTATTATCAAGTAGACTCCAGTAAATGTCCCTTTTCAAAATAAACATTTTAGTTAAACCTTGTATTGCACTAAGTATCAATGTTGCTGGTGTTTAATTGTGGTTCTGTTTGCAATCCTTTAATAACTATTTTATTTTATTAAAGGAAATCTAACTAATTACTTTTTCTTTATAGTAAAAAGAAAACATAAGATAATATTTTCTTTATCATGCACATATTATATAAGTTTATTAATGCCAGCTGACTCAAAAAATTAAATTACTGTATCATTTAAAGCACATTATTTAATGTATAAATGTATGAAGTATAGGAGAAAATTTTTGATTAAATCTTATGATAATTGATCAGCTTCATAAATCTGAAGTGAAAAAGAAAATGAAGAAACAGTGACAAATCAGTTAAATTGTACTGCAGCAATATGTTTGTTTAGTGGTGTGATATCTGCAGTGGGTCAGACGCTTGTATTACTGCCAGTAAACTTGAGAAGGCTTAAATGTAGAGTACTTTTAAAAATGTTTCTAATTTTGTAATTTGTTTTGACATAAGAAATTTAGATTGCTATATCGTTATTTTGTAAAAGTACTTCAAACTGAAGTGCATGTACATATCTTATAATATTCTTATATTCTTTATAATATAAAGATCTTTTTATATCTTATAATGTTCTCATAATTATATCTTTGTGATAGAATGAAAATCTACCAAAATAATCCATCTGATATTCTCATATATTTACTCAGGGAACAATTACAAGTATTTTTTATTTTAGCAAAATGTGAAGTACACACACAATATACCCACACAGTGTCATTTGTATTTTATTATTTTTAAATCACATCTCTCCAAAACTGTGCTTCTTACTTCACCTTTACTTAATTTATATATTTTTATTTTGTCTGAAGGAGATGGACATGGTGAAGATTCTAAATGAGCTGACTTGATAAGTTCCTCTGAATCAGTGTTCAAGTATTCTCTCTCAGAGGAAGAGATTCAGGTATCCCTAAAAATCAGTAGCTGGAATGAAGGGAAGATGTGGTCATGGATGACTGATACCATCTTAAACAAGAGTGGGTGTTCTGCAAAGTACACGGGAAATATCTGTGGCTACAAATGGATTTTAGAAGGACAGAAGAGTGGGTAGACCTCATAATGTGTGTGAATGCAAGTGAGAATAAATTGAGACAGGAGAAATGGCTTATGAAGTTTTATGAAGAGGAGAAGGAGGAGGATATGGACGTGAGACAAAACGGTACTTCTCCCAAGAATGAGGCAAAGCAGTGAAGAGATGGGTGCAAGTTATGAAAATTATAGAATTGTAAAAGGTAAGAAGACAGAAAGTAATGGATTAGTGTGTAAGTTATGGAAAACTCTTCAGATAATCATAGCTACAGAAAAATCTCTGACAATAAGTTGTTTATTGTGCTGTCAGATAATTGATGTAGATATCTAGTTCTACAATCACTTAAAATTGCCAAAGCTCTCCACAGTACAAGCCTATCCTGAAAGACCTTAATATACATTTGTTTTTAAAATATATAGCCTCACCACTTAACTTAATCCTATGCAGCTGTTCTTATCTAGAAAATATATTATTGACAATAATATGCAAGTCCATTTAAGAACAAACAAACAAACAAACAAACAAACAAACTAGAAAAAGATTTTCAAAGAACTGAACCCACTAATTGGGCTCAAAGCTCTAGAAGGTTTAGTGTACATCCCTTCACAGGCTTCAATGAATTTAAGCAATTTCTCAAGTGATTAGATTTTCTTTTTTGGTTAAAACTTAAAATAATTTTAACTTTTGTTTTGTTTTGTTTTGTTACCTATAGAGGAGTTTCCAAGTGAGATTTAAGAGTTTGGGACTAAAAAAAGTTTAATGTCAGGTAAACTGGAAGACTGAGAATTTCCTACACCTGTCTGAAACAACTTTTGACAGCAGATTGTGCAGATAAAATACTGCAGTGACTTTCTTGGAGTAGGGATTTAAAAGGAAATGTTTCAGTGTTTTACAGTAGATCTGAAAATTACATTTTTTGTATATGAGATGATTGCTGTTCACTGTTGTTGAATACTAATTCAAATCCTAGTAATTCAAATATTCTCTCAGGTAATATGTTTGATTTTTCACTTAGTTAAAATCTACTCTTTAACTATAAGCCATGAAAAATATATATAAACAGATTCTAAGTTATGATTTTGGAAATTCTTTAGTCTCATTAAACACGTATTAAGAGCTTTAAGCTGAAGCAAATAATTTATGGTCAATGCACACAGCAACAGAAGCAGCAGCTTGTCACAGAGCAGATAAGATGTAATTTCATCCCTTCAGCATTTCATAAAAAGTTATTCAGGGTCAGGAGTGATTTAAAATGTATACAAGTCTGCAGATTTCTGTAAGACTTTATATATGCACATTTATATACAAAATGCCAGATATCCTCAGTAAGTCTGCAGGCAATACCAAGTTAGATGGGACTGTTAATCTTCTTGAGGGTAGGAAGACTTTGTAGAAGGAGCTGGATAGGCTAGATTAGTTCAATCACATTTCATTAAACTGCAGAATACAAGGTTAAGACCTGACTCAGATGCCACAGAAAGAAGTGAAGAAAGTAGAAGGATATCTGGAAAGATATACTTATTTCCTTGGCTAGAACCTCCCGTCCCCCCCCCCCCCCCCCCCCCCCCCCATTTAATTATTTGAACAAATTAAATAATAATTAAACCAACAGTCCTGGCTATATTCTTACAAGGTCATTATGTGACCACAAAGGGGAAGCCATTTACAAATTTACAAAGGTCTGATTTTGGTGGAACACTCTTTTCCGGTGGGTGTATAGAAGATGGGAAAATATGGTGCTCCAGTTGTAGCATCCTCCCCACGTTGTTCGTTGTTCCAAAACATTACAAAATCTTCTTCCCCAAAAGGATTGTGCCACAACAATGCTGAGCATTTGTTGATACTTAAACAATAACCTAATACTGAGCAAATAATGAAAAAAACTATTTAACATGAAGATAAATATTTAATATAAGCTTAAGTAATTCTGAGACTTATTTATTATCAGTTTATCATTAAGTACATTTTTAAATCAATCAAAAGATTTTAAATGCTATAGCAAGGTGGGGATCAGTCTCTTCTCCCAAGCATCAAGTGATAAGACAAGAGGAAATGGCCTGAAGTTGTGTGTAGTTGATTTACATGGCAAGGTTTTGGTAGTGGGGGGGGCATAGTGCTGGTTTCTGTGAGAAGAATCCAGAAGCTGCCCCATGTTAGATAAGGGCCTTGCCACTGGCCAGAGCCAAGCCAATAAGTGATGTTGTTTGCGTCTCTGTGAGAGGAGATTCAAGAAAGAAAAAAAAAAAATGCTGCACAACAGCAGCTGGGAGAGTGAGGAGTGAGAAACAGCCTTGCAGACACCAAGGTCAGTGAAGAAGGAGGGCAGGAGGTGTTCCAGGTACCAGAGCAGCAGTTCCCCTGTGGCCTACGGAGAGGCCCCTGGTGGAGCAGGCTTTACCCTTGCAGCCCATGGGTCCCATGGAGGAGCAGATCTCCACGCTGCAGCCCATGGAGGAGCCCTTGGTGGAGCTGGTGGATGTGGCCTGGAGGAGGCTGCGGCACATGGAGAGCCCCCGCAGGAGCAGGCCCTGGGCCAGAGAAGAATAAGCAAGAGTAAACAAGAAATAAAGAATAAAGAACAAATAATAAACAAGGTCAAGCAAGCGACAGTGAGGTATTATTTTAAGAAAATTTTATCCATCTTCAGCGGGTCTTAAAAGAGGTTCATACCTCTGCTCCATTTACTGATTTGGACCTGGCCTTAGAGAATTTTTTTTTTTTTATTTTTTTTTACCTACCCTAGGTTATTGACTCAATAGTTCATCCCACCTATTGACACATTTGAGTAATTCACAACTGGAAAGATGTGCATTAACTGTAGTTACTCATACAAATTATCCAGAGTTCTCAGTAACAGACTATGCTGTGACATCTTCAAGCAATAAGGATAACCAGCTGTCAACATTAATTAATTCTCTCTGAAAATGAAAATTATTAGATAGTACACAATATAAAGGAAATATTATCCAGATCTAAATGTTTTACTTCCATGGTTATCAATGAATGTCCTGACTGATATTGTGGAGCTTGTACAAAGGAAGATACTCACTCCTGTTGCAATCCTACAGGGTCACAAGAACATAAGACCTCAACCCCTCTTGGACAATTTTGGTGAAATTATTGAGACCATTGCTCAGTTCAATGTATTTTCCAAATCATTTTCTTAGGCACTCAACTATCTCTCTGTAGACTGTAAAGAACCTTGACGAGAGAGGTATGCTCCTTATAGGACTGAAGAAACAGCAGAGAAATGTCCTTTGGCATCTGTTCTTTAGAAATCTTGTGTATCCTTTAATGACCAGCCGAAAAATCTTGCCTCATTTTCTCATTCCTGGCAAGATATAAGTGTAGTGATTCACATGGAAATTCAACTCAGACTTATTTCACAGTGTTTCCATTTCCACATTTTACCAAAAATCCTATCTTCTAACCTTCTATATAGATTCTGAAGACACTTCCCCCCCGCCCCCCCCCAAGACTATACTGTAGATCCCTCTAAGCACAGAAAGAACAGAGAAAGAAGTTGAAAAAATTGCCACTTAAAAAGAGCTTACAATACAACGTCAAATATAATTTTGATTCTTCTCCTTACATTAATCAAGTTGTTGCTGATACATTTACAACTTCTGTTTTGCTGCTGGAACAACTGAGCTTTTTTTTTTTTTTTTCTTTTTTTTCCCCCCCATATTTGCTAGCGTAATTTTAGTACACTTTCACAAAATCAGTAGCATTGAATTTGTGGAAATAAGGAGACAAGTATTGTGTAGTTATCTAGGGCTTGTATTGCAGTATTGTGGAATAAATTTGGATTCAATTATCTTATTGTAGGGGATTTATAATTTAAAGCTTCCATATTCTATAACCTTCCCTGTTCCCTCCTTGACCCACTCCAAACTAGCAGGATCTTGCTTTGTGCTCTGTCATACAGGAATGATCAACTGGGAGAAGGTGCAGCTTTGGGGACACCCAGCAGCAGCCCTGGGACATAGAAGACGTCTTTGGGCTCTGCCCAGTGGTACATGGCAGGAGGGTGGGAGGCATGGTGTGGGCTGAGACATGAGATGCTCAGGCTGGAGATGAGAAGACTTTTCCCCAACAGGACAGCCCAGCTGTGCAGACGGGGCCAAGGAAGGTTGGGCCTCTGCAGCCTGGGGGTTTCGTGTCCCAACTTCGTGAAGCCCTGAGCAGCCCCGCCTGAGCCCTGCTCTGGGCAGCGGCTGGGCTGGAGATCTCCCCTTCTTCTAGCCTCAGTTGTCCTGTGATTTCTATGATATCCTCACAGTGAACTAAACACTCTTTAGGGAAAACAAAGCAAAACAAAATGAAAATAGAAAGACCAAGTATGTTGTTTGGTTATTTCCTGAAAAATTAAATCTAAATTCCGGTGATTTTCTGAGGTGCTTGCATAAGTTCCAAAACATTGTCCAATGTACTTATTTGTACTGGATGAAATACTAGTGGGAATTAAATGTTTCTGTTTATGTTATTAGGAGTGAAATGTATTATAGATACTAACCCATGCAAGCTAAAGATGCGCAACAAGGGATACCATATTGATGTGTGCTGGAAATTGATTAATATGAGTATGCAATTTTATATGTAATTAAAATTATTTGATCAACTTGAAAAATATTGCATATTCTCACAACAATTTATGTACCTAAAAGGAAGTAATACAGATTTTAACTCACTTGTAAATATCTAATGCTAAATATTACTGTATTGCATCATAGCTCAGAGCAATAATGCATTGTTTTGTGAATCTACACATTAGTAAGCTTTATTCTTAATCTTTCAACTTCAGACAAAATTGTTAGGTAAGTCCAAGCAAAAAACACCTTATATTGAAAGTGCTGTACATGGCAGATGCATTCATATTCTAAAACTTCAATTGATTTAGTAAAACCGTAGCAGGTATATTGAAGGTGATATGTTAAGAAAGGGTTTATAGAGGCATATGAAAATGTCGTGCATCGTCCAGGCTCCTTTCTGTCAGCCATGAGGAACTACAAACAGTATTTTGTTGCCAGTGTTTTATCCAATCAAGACAACTGTTGGGGTCTTGCTCAATTAGTCATGTGTTTTTGTTATTTAGAACCATAGAATCATAGAATATCCCGAGTTGGAAGGGACCCATAAGGATCATCAAGTCCAACTCCTGGCACTGCACAGGTCTAACCAAAAGCTTAGACCATGTAACTAAGTGCACAGTCCAATGTCTTCTTAAATTCAGACAGGTTTGGTGCAGTGACTACTTCACTGGGGAGCCTGTTCCAGTGTGCAACCACCCTTTTGGTGAAGAACCTCTTCCTGATGTTCAGCCTAAACTTCCCCTGCCTCAGCTTAATACCGTTCCCGCAGGTCTTGTCACTGGTGATAAAGGAGAATAGGTCACCTGCCCCTCCACTCCCCCTCGCAAGGAAGTTGTAGACTGCGATGAGGTCCCCCCTCAGCCTCCTCTTCTCCAGGCTGAACAGGCACAGTGACCTCAGCCGCTCCCCATGTCTTCCCTCTAGGCCCTTCACCATCTTCGTCGCCCTCCTCTGGACACTCTCCAACAGTTTCACATCCTTTTTGTACTGTGGTGCCCAGAACTGCACACAGTACTCGAGGTGAGGCCGCACCAGCGCAGAGTAGAGCGGGACAATCACCTCCCTCGACTGACTAGCAGTGCCGTGCTTGATGCATCTCAGGGTACGGTTGGCCCTCCTGGCTGCCAGGGCACACTGCTGGCTCATATTCAACTTGCTGTCAACCACAGCCCCCAGATCCCTCTCTGCAGGGCTGCTCTCCAGCATCTCATCGCCCAGTCTGTACATATAGCCAGGGTTGCCCCTTCCCAGGTGCAGGACCCGGCACTTGCTTTTGTTAAACTTCATGTGGTTGGTGATCACCCAGCTCTCCAATCTGTCCAGATCTCTCTGCAAGGCCTTTCCACCCTCATCCGAGTCCACAACTCTTCCAAGATTGGTGTTGTCGGCAAATTTGCTCAAAACACCTTCTAGTCCTACATCCAAATCATTTATGAAAACATTGAAGAGGACTAGCCCTAAAATGTAGCCTTGAGGGACCCCACTAGTGACCATCCACTAGCTACATGTGGCCCCATTTACCACAACCCTTTGAGCCCTGCCCATCAGCAAATTGCTCACCCATCGTATGATGTTTTTGTTTAGCTGTATGCTGGACATTTTGTCCAGTAGGATCCTATGGGAAACCGTGTCAAAAGCTTTGCTGAAGTCCAAAAAGATCACATCAGCTGGTTTCCCTTGATTGACTAGATGGGTGATCTTATCATAAAAAGAAATCATATTTGTTAGGCAGGACCTACCACTCATGAACCCATGCTGGCTGGGACCAATGACTGCATTGTCCCCCAGGTGCACTTCAATAACTTCAAGGATCATCCTTTCCATAATTTTACCAGGCACTGACATGAGACTGACAGGCCTGTAATTGCTAGAGTCTTCTTTCTTACTCTTCTTGAAAATTGGCACAACATTTGCCAGCTTCCAGTCCAATGGTACCTCTCAAGATTCCCAAGATCATTGAAAAATAATTGAGAGAGGTCCCGCAGTGACATCAGCCAGCTCTTTAAGTACCCTGGGATGAATTCCATCTGGACCCATGGACTTGTATGGATCCAGGTGGAGCAGCAAATCCCGCACACGTTCAGGGTCGGTTGGGAGTTTGTCATTCCCACCGTCATGGTCCTCCAGCTCAGGGCACCCTGGGTCCCAAAGCCCATCATCAGTGTTGAAGACAGAGGCGAAGAAGGCATTAAACGTCTCTGCTTTTGCCTATATCATTGTCTGTGAGGAGACCCTCCCCATCTAGTAGCGGACCTATGTTTTCTTTGGTTCTCCTTTTCTTGTTCACATATCTAAAAAAAAACTTTTTTATTGTCTCCCACAGACATGGCCAGCTTCAACTCTAGTTGGGCTTTGGCCACACGAATTTTCTCCCTACAAACACGAACAGCATCCCTGTATTCCTTCCTCGTCACCTGACCCTCCTTCCAGCAGTCGTACACTTTCTTTTTTCGCCTAAGCTCCAGTAGAAGTTCTCTGGTCAGCCAGGCTGGCCTTCTGTGCCGCTTGCCTGACATCTGATATTTTGGAATCGCCTGATCTTGTGCTTTTAGGAGGCAGTGCTTGAAGACTGACCAGCACTGATGGACGCCAATGCCTTCAAAAGCAGCTTCCCAGGGGACCTTGCTGACTAGTTCCCTGAGCAGTCCGAAGTCTGCTCTCCCCATATCCAGGGCTGAAGTTTTGGTGACAGTTTTCCTTCTGTCACCATAAATTCTAAACTCAACTGCTTCATGGTCACTATGACCAAGATGGCCGCCAATTGCCACGTGTCCCACAAAACCCTCTCTGTTCTCCAGCAAGAGATCTAGGAGGGCACCTTTCCTAGTTGGCTCTCTTAGTACCTGCACCAAGAAGTTATCATCTAGGTGCTTTATGAACCTCCTGGACTTGCTCGTGTCAGCCGTGTGGTGATCCCAATTGACGTCTGGCAAGTTGAAATCCCCCATTAGGACAAGGGGAGTTGATCCTGAGGCATCTCTTAGTTCTGCAAAGAATAATTCATCGGCGTTGTCGTCCTGGCCAGGTGGTCTGTAATAGACTCCCACAACGACATCCCCTTTATTTGTTTGTCCCTTAACCGGAGGCTGCCAACTTTGCCATCGCCAACTTGAAGTTCCACACAGTCCAGCCCCTGCTTCACATACATTGCCACCCCACCACCTTGCCTACCCTGCCTGTCCCTCCTGAAGAGCCTGTAACCATCTATTGCAACACACCAGCCACAGGACTCATCCCACCAGGTTTCGCTTATGCCGATGATGTCGTAGCTGTGGGACTGGGCCAAGACTTTTAGCTCATCCATTTTATCCCTCATACTGCGTGCGTTTGTGTAGAAGCACTTCAAATGCACCTCCCTACAAGCAGCACCTTGTGTAGCCGACCGAAGGGCCTCACTAGCACACAGTCCCTCTGATTCTAGCACACCATCCCTTAGCTGGGGTTTTTAGCCTGGTTTTATCCCCTTCCCCCATCGACTCTAGTTTAAAGCCCAATCTATCAGCCCAGCCAACTCCTGAGCAATAATCCTCACCCCTCTCTGACAGAGGCGCATCCCATTTGTTTCAGGGTAGGCAATGGAAACACTTCGTCTTGAATATTTTACTTTCCTGAGATGGACAGCTTCCAAATGCCTAGGAGAAAGCTGTCAAAACATTTGTGTTGAACATTTAGCTCTGTTTTAAAACTCATCTTGCCTATTCAACAGGTATTATACAATACCACGAGTGCATTTTTACTCATATTCATCATATTGCATTTTTACTCATACTCATCGTATTTCCTAAACTTTCTTGTCTGATTCTCTAGACGTGGTAGTTTCTGCCAGTAATAGAACTTTCTTCTTCTCTCTAGCCTCTGCTCCTTTGCTGTTTGTTTATTTACTTGTGGTTGATGTTAAATTTACTTATTTTCTTCCTGCTGATTTTGAACAGGTTTTTACCCAATTCTTCTGAAAACTTCACTTTCACCACTTTCTCTCCTAGGGAAAATCAGTAGTTTATTTCAGTCTTAGCTGGTGTTTAGGATATGAACAGTTCAGTTTATAGATTCCTGCTTAGTAATAGGAATCTCTTTACACATTTTGGTTTTGGCTTAAATAAGCCTTTGCTGCACAATAGAGCTAAAATTTTAAGACTTATAACTAGATGTGTTTTAGCTCAATCCTGTCAATTCAATTGAACATCCTATTAAGCCTCTCATTAAGTTTCATGGGAACACTGTCAGACAGTAAATGCATTTGAAAGCCCATCTACCATGCCTACACTTCACTACATTGGTGAATAAATCCAGGATTTGACCATTTTGCTCAGTAGTGCAATGTATTTATTTATTTATTTATAAGGCAATCCTTCATATTCTTCATCAGTTATTCATAGCTGTTTCTCTAATGCATTCCTATGCTTATTTTGATGATGAACATAATTTGTCAGTTCAAGTTCCATGTTCACCTACTTGTGTGTTAATTTAAAGCTTTAATGAATTACTTTGAAGTAGTTTTTAAAAACAAACAAACAAACAAACAATACCAACATTAATTATTAGCTGTTCTTGTCATTTTTTACCATTACAACTGCAGTGGAAATAATAGGTTTTTAGTCAATATAGAAATGGTCTATGTTCAAACTGTGTTGCTAACAGTCTTCTGTTAGCCTTCTTTCATAAGAACAAATAAATGTGACTCTAAATGAATTCAATTTGGATGTTCTCTGAACAGCTTACAGAAGTTAAATGATCTTAATTAGGATTTTATTTTATTTATTTATTTATTCATTCATTTATTTTTAAGATAAAATTTTTCCTAGTAGGCATTAAGATTCATAACCTGTTTCTGTTGGACATGACTTTACTATCTGCGTGGAGGTAAATCCACAAATGTGTTAAGGTAAGACAATGAACAGAAGACAAGAATAAATTAACACAAAATTTGACAGGATTATTATTTCTGTAATTCACAGATATGAAACAGATATGAAATTTGTACTTTTCCTTGCTTTGTGTTCAGCTTTTCAAACATCCATTTACAAAATAAAATGTGAGAAATAGTCATGTTTTTTAGGAGAGGCTCCATCAATTTATTTATTTGTAATCTTTTTCATATTCCACTTATTTAAGAGTATCTGCTGTTTGGGATCTAATGATATTTCACCTATGAGCCCTTATTGAGAAATTATGTCTCAAAATTTCTAACATAATAGTTGCCATATTATGGAAACTGCAGGTTTGATCATTTTGGGGATCACAAGTAGATTTTGGGGATCTTCAGGTAGTTGATGTCATATATATGTGGATAGAAACTTAAGTACATGCCAGTGAAAAGTATTTTATTCTTTTTTTTTCCTCTTGCAGCTCTCTTTTTTATTTTTTTCCCATACTTTTCTGTGCTCTAAATATAATTAACAAGTGATAATCTGCCCACACTACACCAGCAGAGAACAGAATAACAGAGTTTTAAAAGAATTTCAACACCTGACTTTTCTACTAATAAAGGAGTCCAAGTGATAGAATTTTGAAATCTATTCCTAAACTCAAGCCAATTAATTTACATAATTTAAATTAACAAGTCTTAAAAAAAACCAACATATTCTTCCACAACTCTTGGTAGGTGTCAGTCTCATAACATAATATAAAAACAGTCTTGGGTCGTTAATTTCAAGAAGTGATAATTCAAACTCAGGAAATATATCACTAATAACTAGCACTTACTAAGCTTAAAATAAAGGAAGTGTTTTTTAATTTTTATTCCCCCACCACACACACAGCCTCCCCCTCGGCCCCCCAGAAGAGATGACTTTCTGGACATAAATTCCTTCAGGTAACTTTGAAATGCTGTGGGTAATTATGAGTTGCCTGAGTTCCAGAGGGAATCTGTAGCATTACAATTGCTATATTTACTTTGGGGAAAAAAAAAAATTAAAAACACAGCTTTAAGAAAAAAAAAGTGTGTTTGGTCACACACACTACCTTTGTTATTCTTAACAAATAAAAGAAGCTGAATATACAGATGGGGAACAGGAGAAAAAAAAAAGATTATTTTTCTTTTATAACAACAAAATATATATACACAGAAGTTAACTGATCATGGAATCATATTTTGGGTTGGAAGGGACCTTAAAGATCATATAGCTCCAAGCCCCCTGCCATGGAAAGAGATACCTTCCTCTAGATCAGGTTGCTCAAAGCCCCATCCAGCCTGGTCCTGAACACTTTCACAGATGGGGCATCCACAGTTTCTGACTACATTTATCAGTTATTATACATCCCACCAGCTACTATTTTTCACCTTTCTAAAATGTTTTACTGAATTATGTGAAGTACAAAGAAAATGTTAAGGTGAGTGGAAGGATGGATGGGATGAATTTGTTCATGTTTAGGTCCCACCTATTGTTTCAGAACTGGTATGCCTATGTAGAAATTTTTTCAATCACCAGGCTCATTCAGCCAGGATAGACACTGTAATATCTTCTGTTTCTGCTCTGAAAGTACAGGTTACTAGTCTTCCCTTTTATGTTTTGATTAGTAGGACCAGCATGACTCAAACTCTTCATACCCTTTTGGAGGTTGTTTTAATATATTTATACTAAACATTTTACAGTAATTTAATGACACAATTCCTGCCTTTCATTTACAGTAAAGTTTTGCACTGTCAGAGCTGTGCAAAGTATGTAATCTGTAAGATCTAGCCACTTCTTTTCATTCATTAATGTGAATTGCAGATAAAACTGTTCTTTCTGCGTTGCAATTGACAAAGTCCAAAATAACTGTTTCAGAGAAATATAGTTTAGTATTGGTTCCAATTCAGAAAGAATGTGATATTTGTCTTCTCTAAGGATTGTGAGTTAGGTTTGAAAACACTTCATTTAAGTCTTGGAAGAATTTGTTTACATAAATCTAACATTAAAAAGGTCTGTGGCACAGTTTCTGTCCTCAATCTTCTCATTTATAAGCATTGATTGTTGCCAATATGCAGCTGCTGTCTATAAGCATATTTGAGAAGCTTAAGGAAATTTTTCATGTGACTTTCAGAAGCCAGTTCCTGATTATTTCATTAAAAATATTAAGCCTCCTCAACAGAGGATGGGTGGAATGTTCTGGCATAACAATGATAAACAAAGCAGACACACTTCCATTATGAATGTGTTAACGTAATGATAGATTGCCAATATGCGGCCTTCATATCTCTATATATTACCTCAGATAAGGACTCCCATAGCAAACTGACAAAGTAGAAAATGTAAAGTAAAAGAGAAAAATTTTTGCTTGAATAAATTTACTTTTCAACTTTGTTTATATTATAAAAAATTCTAAACATTTTATAGTTGTATGTGTAATTATTGGAAACATGATTGTTACTTGCATTTCATGGAGGGATTAAAATATACATCTTGTCTGTATTTACTTTGTAGGTTACTGAATGCACTGAGTGACCTTCTTTGTTTTTCTTAAAGCACAAATCTGATACTGACAGTTTGTGTTACCCACAAAAGCTGTAGGGAACATTACATAGGCAATCACCAGTAAGGCAGAAATTGCATCCTAAGCTTCTGCAGCAGGTCCCTTAGAAGCAAAAGTAATGGCTGCGGCCTGGAACAAGGGAAGCACACATTGAACATATGGACTCTGATCTGCCAAAGAAAACACGGGTTGCAGAGAAGCCACTGAACCTTGCCAAGAACTGTCTCCTGTTACTTGTCCTTGTCACACTTGGCTCTGCATTGGCCTCCTCTAATCATCAGAATGAGGATGGCATTGAGCTTTCCATCAGGACATGAGGTTCTCTGGGGCTTTGAGTGTTTCTTGCTAGTGAATTTTCTGGCAGGAGATGAAGGCTGTAAGAGAGGACTGAAGAGAAATCAGCATGCCAGGGCAGCAGATAGGAGAAATAATCCTCAGCTTGGTATGAATAGTTAAGGGTAAAATGGAACGTATAATCTGATAAATTTGATCTTACCGGATAGGGTAGAAAGCTAACTCCCCTCTCCACCCTATATCTTCATATTATCGTTACTAAAATATGATATTTACAGTGACACATGTCAAAATATTTCTCACTAACCTAATCTGGCACTGAGAGTTTAGCTACAACCTTTTGATATTCCTGCATTTGTTATACAAATGTGTTACTACTCATCTGTTGTGCAACAGTATAATGGTGGCTTTTACAATGATTCCCCATTTATATGTCATTCTAGACTGTTTCTTTATTTTTAACTTCATGCTTTACTAAAGACACAGTATTAACTACTGTTCAGCTTTTAAACAAAATCTATGGAAACTTTATTATGGTCTTCTATACTTTTTTTTTTTTCCCCAGCTGTGTGATGTATCTGATAGCAGCTATTATGGTTACTTTTCTGTTTAACACTTATATGAAAAAATTTGCATTCCCCTACTGCTGAGTACAATTAGACTGTTAGATGTGTAATTAATATAATTGCACACACTGCTTGGTGAAAAGTTGAAAATATCTGTACTTGCTCTTTACCTAGTATGATATTTCATGCAAAACCATGCAAAAACATATTGTTTCATATGTATATATAATATATTCCTAGTTTGGAAAACATGCATTGAAATTGAGAATAGTGATTTTCTCCATTATTTTGTTTTCCATGAACATCATATGATGAAGTGATAGTTTTATTTATTTATTTATTTATTTTTATTATTTATGCCCAACTTACATTAGTGGAAGAGTCACAGTAATCCTGTCAGCTAAACCTTCTAAATCTACTCCATGTGCTTGAGATTGTTGACCACCACCACCAACAACAGAATTTATTTTCATTAAAGTAGATGAGAGAAAGAATGAAACTTTTACAAAAAGAAATGAAAACATGTGGGAATGATAAAGGTTTTTGTCTCTGATAAGTCCCCCTCTAATGCAAAAGTAAAATTGACGTAGTTGGCAGGATTGCTATGGATAACCTGCTGAAAAAAAATGAATAAATAAAATCCAAAACAGGAATAGAATGGGCCCAAAATTTTTGGAAAGATGAGGACAAAGTGATAGAGTGGATAGAACAATGTGGAAGTGAGCAAAAATTTTGGAAACATAAAGGCAAAGAATTTTTTGTGTAGCATTGGGGACTTGCTTATCTTGTGCTCAAAAGGAAGTTAAAGAATCCTCTCTCCCTCAAAGAATTGCAGATGTAGAATATTCTGCATTAAAATCAGAAACTGTAGTGCTGAGAAAATCACTGGCCTTTGAAAAGGAAAACTGAGAGAAACTAGGGACAGACATTAGAGAACTTAAAATGCTATTAGGCTCATCTGAAAGGTGAGAAATAAAACTGCAGGAAAATTAGGTCTCTTACAATATTAGATACCGTCCTTGCTCTCTGCTAAACAAAACCACAAATTAATACACTATGAAAATCCTGAGACATGGAATGGAGACATCTGGTATAGTAATGATAACAATAAACTGGTGGGAGATTCAGATTATGATCTTACCCTGGAACCTGTACCTATATGACAACTAATCAAAACTGAAATTGCAAACGATGTATATTACAATGTTTGTACTACAGTACAGATAATCCCTTGGTCTCTGACTGAATTAGCAAAGGTGCAGGAAGAGTACTCTAGGCACCCAGAAGAATCTGAGATAGAATATGTGTGGTGGATGAGTCTCTGTAGCAGCAGGACTGAATCCTACAGAGCTAGGAAGAGGCAGAAGGCTATTGGGGCCCTGGAGTGTTTTTAAACATTGCACTGGGTGATCAGAATTACTCATTGAACACATGAGCTGCTTATGAGGCTGGTGGCATAGGCCCAATAGAAAGAGGAGATCCCCTTGTTAAAAGGACCTTAGGGTTCTCTGTTTTGGCTGTGTCTGTGCAAAAAGCAGCCTGCATACAAGTGTTGTATGACAGGGGTGTGTTAAGGCAGTAGTGTCTGCTAGCAGTTGTGCATTCAGGCATTGATAGGGCGGTATCAGACTTGGAAAATAAAGGTGTTATGACTCATGTTCATTCCCCTTACAGTTCTCCTGTGGCTACAAAAAAGCTGAATGGACAGTGGCGGCTTACGATTGATTATAGGCAATTGAATGCCAGTAATGCATATTTAACTGTTGCTGTGCCAAATAATGAGGAATTGGTAACCCAAATTCAGGGAGCATCACACCCATGGATGGAAACTTCAGATGATAAGGATATGTTTTTCATGATTCTTCTCAGAAAGAGTAGTCAGGCATTGGAATGAGTTGCCCAGAGAAGAGGTGGCATCACCGTCGCTGGAGGTGTTTAAGAAAAGGTTGGACCTGGTGCTTAGGGACAAGGTTTAGTGGGGTGATATTGGTAGTAGGGTGATGGTTGGGCCAGGTGATCTTGGAGGTCTCTTCCAACCCTAATGCTTCTATGCTCCTGGAACATAATAAGGCTCAATTTACTTTTACTTGTAAAAAGACACAATATATCTTTAATTGTCTGCCACAAGGATATAAACACTCTCTTACTATTGCTTACAGTGCCTCGGCAAAGGTTTTAACAAAAATCCTCAGCCCACCAGCCCGCCAAGCGTCATAGTATAGTGATACATTGATGACATTTTTAGGAGGGAAAATTGCAGAGGAAGTCAGACATGACACAGAAGCTGTCCAAGAAAAATTGATAGCTTTGGGATTAGACATTCCTCCATCAAAATGTCAGAGGCCTGCATAAGAAGTTAAGTTTCTGGGAACCTGGTGGATTAAAGGGGCTGTTTCTACTCCTCCAGGGGATAAAATAGAGCAGCAGAGCAGGGGCAGGATACCTCTAGCACAAAAGTGTTACAGCAAGGTCTGGGACTTTTAGGTTACTGGTGTACTGGTGTGAAAACATTTTTTTTTTTTTCTGTCAACGCCCATCTCTTTTAAAATCTGCTTAAAAAAGTGAAATCATGGGACTGGACTAAATGGCACAAGGTTGTGTTAGGATTGTTAATATAAGAACTAGGATTGTTTCAACAGCTAGGTTTCTTACACCAAACCAACCCTATCCATGTAGAATTGGGATTCAGTGAACATGGTTTCCATTGTAATCTCTACCAAATGGACCAGAAGGACCAGAGAGACCACTAGAATTTAGCTCCTGCTCTATTAATGACACCAAAATGAGATATTCCAATCTTGAAAAAGGCTTGCTGTGAGTGTGAGCAGGGAAGAGGGCAGAACAGATAAGAACAGAGTATGATTATTCAGGGTCCTTTCTGTCTGCTAGATATAGTTTGCAAGGGTATGGTACCACCTGCAGGTGTTGCCCAGAAACACACCATCCATAAGTGGTATGCCTATATGGAAGGTATCAATGAAATTATACGTATTATGAAAGGCAACATTCAGGTATCTAAACTGCAGAAAGTTATAAACAGTATATTTACTTTACTATTCCAAACCCCACCAAGCAAACCATCTCCCATTCAGGGGCACCTCCGCTGAGGGCAGGCAGTGACCTTAAGGGGGTATGATTCACTGATGCATCATCTTATAGGCAAAATCATGAGTGGAAATATAAGTCCATGGCTTTAGAAGTATGCACAGGACAAAGATTAGATGAAACAGGTAAAGGGACCATTCAAGGGTGGGAACTCAGAGCAATCTTACTAGCTGCACAACATGCTGCCAGTCATATCTAAACCAATTCATATGCAGTTTATAAAGGAGCCACAGAGAGGACTGGCCACTGGGCAGCCAATGGCTGGCAGGTAAATAGAGCCCCTGTCAGGCAAACTGACAGCTGGAAGGAATTGCTAGGAATAGGAGACATAATTGGTCAGACACTCTCACTTCACAGTTCAATCAGCAAGTAAGCAACCTCACACAACTATGCAGGGCAACCAGTCCTGGTTAAAATGCCTCACAGTGGGACAGTGTCAATGGTGCTAACAATCCCAAAGCACCTTTATGCTTGGGAAGCAAAAGATTACTCTGAAAACCTCTGCTGAGTCAGTACTAGATGGATAATACCTACCTTTTAGCTTAACATCTGTTGGTTGTATACAACCCAGCATCTTCTCTTTTATATTTTACAAGACTACCAATGCTAAGAAACTGCACATAGGACAACAGGTTATATTACACCAAGCTGGAGTGCACTCAAGGGCTGTTAGTATTTATGGTTGGAGTTATGTGTTCTTGATAGTGATAATAATTTAGAAATCAAATTTTTAACATGGGTACAGCTATGTGGATTATAATAGTCGTATTAATAGCAGCCTTTCTTGGAAAACCGGAGACTCAAAATCTCATATTGCACCTAATTCAAGCTTTCAGGCAAATGCATAATGTTAGTCAAATTACAGCATACCTACCCCTTCCACAGTCTTCCAGTTCACCAGTAACTTTGGGAATATTGACTATGGGACTGACCAAAACTTGGGAGGCTATGTGGAAAATACAAAAATATACCAACCTAACATGGCACACTGAGGAAGGGAAATATGTCCTGTAGTGGACTCTTAAGAAGAATGGAACCATAGATAATTTCAATATCATTAGGCCACCACTAAAGCTTAAGGTTGGTGGTGAAACAGCTGGGATGATCTATTTTCTTTCTGGATGCAGAACGGAACACACCATGAAGAATACATATTCCTAGGGTTTGGGGAGCATCACAGCATGATGGCTGGTATTACATGCAAACTACTGACTGATGTATTCATTGGGATGGGACCACTGGGTTACTGGACAATCCCATACAGTTTGGTATCTGATACGCAAGCTTTAATATTTCTTGTTCAGATTGCCCAGAACATTATAATTGGAATTGTACTAAAGTTTATAATTGCAGCAGTCAAGAGGCTGAAATTCAGCGATTAGGCCTAGTAGCACAACCTCTCAGAATAGATTGTATTTGCCATAACTATATCACCTCAACTAAAGACACTTGGTCTCATCTGACTAATCTGGTCTGATATAATTTATTCAGAACGCACTATACCTTCTATGTGACACACTGTGTAGGTTAGTAGTGATGAAACATGGACTACAGACTTACCTGTGGGAGGTCAGTGAAGCCACACCAATATGCATTGTGGCTGTTAACATTTCGTCCCCTCTGTAGAGAACAATCCCTTGAGCCAGCTCTATGGGGACATGTCAAAAGGGAATTGAAAGAATCTTGGCAATACCCCAAGAGAGGGATTATAGTTGGATGGGCACTGGAATCAATTTTCATGCCTCAAGTCACAGCATTCCAGAACTGAATAATGTTGTATAACCTCACCAGGCAGACTGAAGTACTGTCTAGTGCAATTCAACTTGGTCAATGACACTTATTGTACCATATACCAAATGTACTGAAAAATTAAGGTCTTGTGTTACTTAATGAACAACCAGACAGCATGAGGCATGTGGCAAAAGTGAGTAGTGCCGCTAGAGAAAGAACAGAAGGAGGATATTTGAACGAACTTTTGCATGGATTAAGATTTCCACTGTCAGGATGGCTTGATTCTTTACTCTAATCTACACTGACAGTTGTCATTGTAATTATTATGTTTTGTATATTATTAGATTACATCAAATCTGTGCTAAACTGGGTGTTGATTTGTCAAGTGCTCAGGGTGTATGGATGGACTGAATTAGAGCTGTGTCTAGGTGGGGAGGAAGAAAAATTCATACATAATTGTTATCCCTTTATACAAGCATGATTCGGATTTCAAATTGAGTGACTATAGTCACAGGGTGGATAATGACAAGTACATGGTAAATATATATGATTACAGTACTCAATTCTTTACCCAAATCATGCGTTACCCAAATCATGTCACCTCAGGGAGGAAACAGATAAGGTTTGGATATAAAAGTTTTTAGGATTTAGGAAATACCCAGGATAGCATTTTCATAGAATCATAGATTCATGGAAACACAAGGTTGGAAAAGACCTACAAGATCATCTAGTCCAGCTGTCCTCCTATCACCAATACTACATACTAAGCTACTAAATCATATCTTGTAGCACCTCTTCCAGGTAGTTCTTGAACACCTACAGGGATGGTGACTCAGGCAGGCGATTGCAGTGCCTGACCACTCTTTGAGAGAAAAAGTTTTTCCTGATATCTAATCTAAATCTTCCCAGGTACAACTTGTGACCGTTTCCTCGAGTCCTATCATTAGTTATCTGGGAGAAGAGGATGACACCCTCCTCATCACAACCTCCCTTCAGGAAGTTGTAGAGTACAATGAGGTCTCCCCTGAGCCTCCCCTTCTCCAGACTAAACAATCCCAGCTCTCTCAGCCATTCTTCATAAGACTTGTGCTCCAGACTCCTCACTAGTTTTATTGCCCTTTTCTGGCATGTTCCAGGGACTCGATGTCTTTCTTGTAGTGAGGGGCCCAACACTGAATACAGTACTTGAGGTGCAGCCTCACCAGAGCTGAGTACAGGGGAACGATCACCTCCCTGCTCCTGCTGGCTACACTATTTCTAATACAGGCCAGGATGCCATTGGCCTTCTTAGCCACCTGTGCACACTGGCCAAGAAGGCCAATGTCATCTTGGCCTGCATTAGAAATATTTGAAATTTTAGAAGTTAGAAATTAACATTAGAAATACTAGAAATTTTGCTAGCCTAATATCATATATTAGCTGTATTGCAGTGTTTATTTATCAATGAAAATTCTGAATCTGTTATATCTGTCACCTTATTAAATTGGTTCAAATCTGTGAAATTGTCTCAGTTAAAGCCCATAGCAGGGCTCTGAAACAGGTAATTGTTTGAATCTGATAAGTTCCCCTTTAACATAACAAAAGGATATTACCCAAAAGGATTGACTGAAGCTCCTGTAAAGGGAAGTTAAAGAGGATTTTTAATGAAAAATCGTCCATCAGAACTTTTAATACAAAACTAAGTATTCAGGAAAAAGCCATTTTGTAAACTGTGTCTGGATTTCCCAAATATGACTTTGGCAGTTATATTCGTACATCTCTGGTAAGATCCGAGTATCAAGATACTCGTATCATATTTTTTGCTTTAGCCATGTCTTACAACAAAGTCAATAACCATTTATATGGCAAACAGTCCTAAGTGATACTGATGACTCCCAGCTTTCTTCCAATCGTTTCTGCTCTCTAGTGCTGTCATTCAACATACAGTGAGCAGACATGCTCTTACGCAGACTAGCAGAGAAGACCTGTTATGTAAAAGACAAACACTTCTGAAGGTCTTCACATATAGGATTGTTGATAAGACCTGCCCTGCATTGCTGGACACCAAAGCTTTAGTAACCTTTGGTGAAACTATTTGAAAGTACAGCATGGCAAAAGCAATGAATTTCTTTGTTTGTGCTGTTGTGCATATCCACATAGACTGCTTCTGACCCTCAGAGGGAAGAGCAGGCAGTGAACAAGAAAGAACTCTTTCCAGACACCTGTAATCAAGAGGGATCTGAAATGTGAATTATGTGATTTCTGCCATGGTGGGAAATATCTGGGGCTATGGCTCTACAAAAAGCATTCTCTCTATTGAGGCTTAAAATATCCCTTTGACCTGCTTCTGCAGCCTGATTATATAAACAACCAATGAGTGTACCCAATGAGTGTGTAGTTTAACCATTTCTGCATGATGACAGTTCCTTGAAAGCAGAAAAGAGAGAAATCTTTATTCCTGACTCAT
Organism: Anser cygnoides; assembly: GCF_040182565.1. Taxonomy (NCBI): domain Eukaryota; kingdom Metazoa; phylum Chordata; class Aves; order Anseriformes; family Anatidae; genus Anser; species Anser cygnoides. Next base: position 53,573,660 of record NC_089912.1, on the reverse strand, counting down.
CTTTTCAAAAGTACTAGAGCAAATAGTATTGCTAATAAAGAGAAACAAGAGCTGATGGACAGGTGAAGGACAGCTGTAAAATCAGAATCTGATCAGCCTCCACCATGTAAGTACAAAATTAGATACCCAAAATAAAATATTTCGCTCAGTTGCATCTGCCATATTGAAATTGAATTCATCACGGTTGCAGTCACAGATATGCTTGTCAAAGCCTTCTGTGAGAATCTAGAAGAATGAAGAACATGGCAAGAAATGAGTGCATCTGCTCTTTTCCAAATGGATCCTCATCCCCTTAAGCCTCCTAATACAAAATGACCTGAAAAACAATTTCAGTGGCAAGAGTTTCCTAACCTAAGAGGAGGATTTGTGTATGGATTGATTGTGTCTTCACTACAGATCAACATCTCAGGCTCTGGTAAGTGTTTGTCTCTGCGCTGATGAATCTTGCCTGTCAAAACTGTACTAAGCACCAATGGTAAGCTGAAGGACAAAAATTAAGGTATTCTTGGCCTGGACACTCAATGAAGCTGTATTAACATGATTAAAAGACAACCTCATATCTGCATGCTGTGAGTGGATATGAAAGTGAGCCATTTCAAGATCTAAGCCAACCTTTGAATATGACTGTCTAAAATTATGATTTACTTTGTCATTAGCAGTATAATGCAGAGCTTTCAAGATTTGGGTAGGTCAAAATGCCAGCTCCACAAGTAAAGATTTCCTGAATCTCTCTCTCTGTCTTAATTACACTGCTTTTGTTTTTCCCAGTCTGTAGCCATCCTTCTGCACCTACTTTTCAACCATAACCACCAGCTCCACAGCAGTGGAGTGGAGCCTCTTTTCAGGTACATTCAGCCTGTGGAAGACTATATGCATTACAATGAGCCATTTCCTTTTACATGATGCTGGCATTAAAACCCAAACTTCTTTTATCCTTTTTTCCAGTAGAAATTGTGTTTGGTTTAATGACAAAAAAACAAACAAGAGAAGAATTATTACTATATTATTATTATTATTATTATTATTATTATTATTAGTGGTGGAGAAGGGAGAAATCAGCTGCGGCTCAAGCTGGTAAAAACTGGTTTTGCCTCCTTAAATTTCTCCCTGGTGAGAATATCTTAGTAGCTTATCTTTGGTATTACTGGTGGTATCAGTGAATAATGCCCTGCTCATGCTGAACAGATTATGCCGAAATCATTATTTTAAATGTAAAAATGCAGGAAAAAGTACTGGCTTTTACATCCACCAGTTTAATTAATAGCCATGAAGCGATTGACTCTATGTGATCATCCCTTTAACTCTGGGCATGTAGGTGTGATGACGTAATAAGATGTTTAAACTTTTCTTCCATAAATTAATGATTCCTTCCGTAACCCACCTATACTTTCTTTTACTTCTGAATTTTAATGGCTTTCTTTTCTTCCATATTTAGATTTTCATTTTACTGACTTTTCCCCTCTACCTTAGTTAACCTTTAAAGAGTTCAAACTGAAATGAAATGTAGGGCAACATTTTTTAGTACCTTTTCATGACTCTGCTTTTATTTTGCAATGAGTAGAACAAGGGAAGGAAGAGACCATGGAAAAGTGATGGTAGGAGACTGGAGTTAAAAATAGATGAAGTCTGAAGGGTGATAACAGAAAATAATCAGAGGAGGGTAGAAGGGACAGAAATTAAAATTAGGACAAAACCCACACAAAAATTATTCTACTGCTCACACACACTTTCTTATATATCTTACTTTTCTGCAATTGCTCCTATCATTGAAGTTTTAGAATTGCTTTAACAGTAAAAGTAACTGGCATGATCTGAATTTATTGCTTCTGGTTTGGGGTCTGAATGAAATGTTTTCCTTTTAAGTTTATTAGAAACAAAAAAGATAAGATCTGTTCATGCAGATCACCACAAGAACATTGACTGTGCTCATTCCTACCTTTGAAAAACTGATATGCTATTTCTGTGATGGCAAGTTTGGAAATATATTGAGAAAATATTTCTATTTCTTTCTTATTATGGGCCATCTTGTGTCTTAGGTGAGACTACAGAAAGATATTTTATCTCCTAGATAACTGTATGTAACTTTAAAACTAAACTTCAGATATCTTAGATAACTGTACGTAACTTTAAAACTAAACTTCAGATATCTTCAGATCTACCAAAGAAATAATGAATTAATTTGCCTCAAGTCCAACCATCTGTAAAGGTAAAAAATATATATATATATTATATATATATATATATATTTTGTGGCTCAGAGGAGATAATATTTTTCCAAATACTCTTTCGTACACACACAAAATAGCCAGGAAAATCTTTTGTATATGCATCTTCCAGATTTGTCCACAGTTACAATAAGCAATCCACAAATATTTGTTAATTTCTACAAATATTAAAAGTCTCCATTTGCTATTTACTTTGAGTACAATTTTTTCATATTTAATTTAACAAACTAATTGAATCACAGGAGTCTGGGATAATTTACTTTGAACATTTTGGGCTCTTGTTTGGACTTAAGAACAAGTTGTATTGCAATTCTGGCACAATGACTCCTGAATAACTAAGTAGCAGCTAAGGAGAAGTTCATCAAATCTTTCAGATCTTTTCAAAGCTTAAATTTGTAGTTGATTTTCAGAAGTGTGTAAAGGTGCAGAAAAAAAAATAGTATTAGTTTTTCAAAACTGTCTTTCTGTAGAAAGAATTAATAAACTCTATAAGCATAACCTCAGGAAGTACTCACTTTTTTTTTTTTTTTTTTTTTGTAGCCCTAAAGACAGGGACTGATTCATAGTAAAGTGTTTAGCTGGAAACAGATTACAAACAAACAGCTTTGCCCCATAGTTCCTCATCCAGAGAATTCTTCACTGTTCCATGCAGAACAGAAATTGATGTTGTCCTGGTAACAGACCTCTTTCTTTTCAAGCAGAAAGAAACATATTACACACCACTACTTCCTACTATTTGTTAAGAAAATATAAATAATTCATTTCTGTCTTTTCCTGAATGGGACAGATACTCTGCTATTATTACATTTCTGCTACTTCTGAAAAATATAATGAAAGATTTTTTTATCTGTGCCAAGTGAAAACATCAATCACACTTTAACACTCAAGAATCCACAAAGCCATGATGGTTAACAAGGTACAAAATTTGTATTTTTAGGTATTCCTGCTTTTGTGAAGCATCAGTGTAAGGAAAGCAATGATCACATATATATCTGATGATTAATGCTAATAAGAAAAATCAATATAATTATGTAAGCACTTGATCATTACATCTCTTATTTTATAGAGAGCCGGACACTGACAGGGGATTTATTTTTCCTTTAAAAGCAGTTTATTATACGGAAGCTGTGTTTTCCACAAGCCAATGTAAGAGACTAGATAATATTGTGAAACTGCTCTTCATTCTGCTTTGCAGCATTTAAGACTCATTTATAGATATAAAAATGAAGTTGTGATATGCACCATATAAATTAAATTAATAAACCAAATAGAGGATAAGCTGGAAGAAGAGCAAAATTCTTCCTGAAACATCTTATGCCATCTTGTTATGTTAGATAACTTTATTTACAGTATTCTACTCTGTGTTAATTATGTTTTTTATCGTTGTTCGCTGGCCCAAAGAAATTGAATAAACAACAAAAGTTTAAATTAAAATCCATTTCTTTATGGTATATTTAAAAGTAGATTGATTTAAATCCTATTTAAGGTTTGGATCACTCAGAATTCTTAACTTTACTATTTTGCATATAGTATACCCTCAATGCTAAAATTAAATGAGCTGAGATACTTGCCTGGTTTGAAGAAAACATGGTGCTTATCATGGTAACACAAATAGTATTATTTCCGACAATGCACCAATGTCTAGAGGAGCTTGGGAGTTAGCTGGCAGAGATAGCTTCATACCCGTAGGATGAGTATCTAAAGAGCATTTCATGTAGAGAGAAAATAATTACAATTCTACCTATGAAAAATATAATCAGAAAAAGAATATATGCTTTAAAATACCTAAAATACATTGACTCAAACACATATTTATCTATCAGATCAGAGCAGTGTAAAGTCTCTTCTGTAATAATACCTGCTTTATTGCCTATGGAATGTTTAAAAAAAAACATAAAATGAAATTAAATAAAATCATCTCCCATAATAACTTCCTATCATATGAAAACATACCTCCCTGTTTACTGGCGTCTAATCAGTAACTGAACCTTGTACTGTACTTTTATGGTGTTTCCCTGCTGGGTCTATTACCCACTTAGGACTGTAAAGACATTAATCATCTTATGTTATTTTATAGCTTTCAGCCATCTCATCTCCCTGTTCTTTAGAAGACTGTTTTGCACAGTATCACGATGATATCAGATTAAACCTCTGTAGAACAAATTTATTCTCTTTTAGCATCTATTCATTGTCAGATTTAAGACACTACGTACAAGTTGTAATTCCCCTTTGTAGCATTTTCCTGCATCTGAAAAAATCCTTTAGCTAGCCAGACTGTTTGAAAGAAAGCCTTAAACTTGCCATGGAGGAAGGCAAATTTTGCACTTTGGGGTAGTACTCTGGTATCAGTTTTGCTGAGGTAAATGTGCTTGGGGATAACTTTGCCTTGGACTTCTAGTTTTCTGGCTACATAGAAGAAAAATAAAGCAACTTCCAACTGAGTTATCAGTGTACAAACCTAATCCTTAGTACCACCCAGTACCACCTCGAGTACTATGTTCAGCTTTGGGCCCCTCACTACAAGAAGGACATCAAGGCCCTGGAGGCAGTCCAAAGTAGAGCTATGAAACTTGTGAAGAGCCTGGATAAGAAGTCCTATGAGGAGTGGCTGAGGGAACTGGGGTTGTTTAGTTTGGAGAAGAGGAGACCTTATTGCGCTCTAGAACTACCTGAAAGGAAGGTGTGGGGAGCTGGGGGTCGGCCTCTGCTCACAGATAACTAGCGATAGGACTAGAGGAAATGGCCTCAAATTGCACCAGGGGTGGTTTAGGTTGGAAATTAGGAGACATTTCTTCTCAGGAAGAGTAATCAGGCATTGGAACGGGTTGCCCAGGGAGGTGGTGGCATCACCGTCCCTGGGAGTGTTCAAGGAAAGGTTGATCATGGTACTTAGGAACATGATTTAATGGGTGACATCAGTAGTAGGGTGATGGTTGGACCAGCTGATCCTGGTTGTCTTTTCCAACCTTAATGATTCTATGATTCTTTAAGCATTTATATACACATATATGTACGCCATTTACACATGGAATATCTGTACAAATACCTACATGCACATACGTACATATACACATCTCTCTATATAAACATATACAGTCACTAATGAGCTTTCACCCTGATCATCCAGAAAGGAGATCAGGTTGTTAGTACTGTTCATGTCTGTGAGTCTGTTTTCTTTCTTTATTAACTACAGTGGCCTTATATGTCTGTTACTTATATAGATTTATGTATGTAAATACATTTAAAGTGTAATGTGTGAGTGGGTGCCTTAGGGACATATGCTTATCTTTGCTACTGGCTGTACTTGCAAACATGAAACTGCAGCAGACTTGCAGCTGTCAAGCTACCAGATTTGGCAACGCCTCACAAATATACAAACAAAAATGATTTAAGAAGAGAATGGAGATTTTAGAGTTTTGTTGTCATCTGACGGTGAATACCAAATTGTTCCAGCACAATGGGACTTGTGCTTTTGACCCTCCCCCCCCCCCCCCCCCCCCCCCATTCCCCTTTTTAATTTGTTCAAGAATTAAGACAGTGCCCTGTTGGTAGTATTCAGAGCTTCTCAGGTTTGGCTCATGACTATGCTTCCACCTGAATCAAACAGCTAAATTTACAATAGGGTAGGATAGGATAGGATAGGATAGGATAGGATAGGATAGGATAGGATAGGATAGGATAGGATAGGATAGGATAGGATAGGATAGGATAGGATAGGATAGGATAGGATAGGACAGGGTAGGGTAGGGTAGGGTAGGGTAGGGTAGGGTAGGGTAGGGTAGGGTAGGGTAGGGTAGGGTAGGATCATACAATCCTAAAATCGTATAGAAACATAGAATCATAAAATCATATAGTATCATAATGTCATAGAATGGCTTAGGTTGGAAGGGTCCTTAAAGATTACCCATTTTCAATGCCCGCCTGCCCCCCACCTCTGTCCCCCCCAGTGCACAGTGACACCCTCCACTAGACCCAAAGCCCTGTATAGCCTGGGGCCGTAAACACTTTCAGGGATGGGGCATCCACAACTTCTATGGTCATCCTGTTCCAGTGCCTCACCATCCTCTACGTAAAGAATTTCTTCCTAATAGCTATTCTAAATCTATCCTCTCTTAGTTTACAACCATTGTTCCTGTCCTATCATTACACTCTCCAATAAAGAGTCCCTCCCCGGCTTTCTTGTAGGCCCCATTTAGGTATTGAAAGACTGCCTTGGACCTTTCTCATCTCCAGGCTGAACAACCCCAGGTCCCTCAGCCTCTCTTCACAGAAGTGTTCCAGCCCTCTGATCATCCTCATGGCCCTTGTCTGGACTTGCGCGAATAGGTCCATGTCCTTCTTATATTAAGTAGAGCTGAACACAGCACTCCAGGTGGGGTCTCAAAAGAGCAGAGTAGAGGGGGAAAATCACCTCCCTCAAACTGCTGGTCATGCTTTATGATGCAGCCCAGGGTGTGCTTGGCTTTTTGGACTGCAAGCACACATTGCCAGCTCATGTTGAGCTTTTTATCAATCAACATCCTGAAGTCCTTCTCCTCAGGGCTGCCTTCAGTCCATTCTCCACCCAGCTTGTGTTTGTGCTTGAGATTTCCCTGACCCACATGCAGGAATTAGCACTTGGCCTTGTTGAACTTCATAAGGTTCACGCAGGCTGACCTACAAAGCTTATCATGGTCCCTCTGGATGGCATCCCTTCCACCTAGCATATTCAATTGCACCTTCCATCTAGTGTGTCAACTGTTGTTGGCAAACTTGCAGAGGGTGCACTTGATCCAACTGCCCATGTCACTGACAAAGATGTTAAATAGCACCAGTCCCAGTACTGACTGAAGAACACCACTCATGACTGATCTCCACTTGGACACTGAGCTGTTGAACGCAACTCTTTGAGAGTGACCACCCAGCCGATTTCTTACCAATGAGTCCATCTGTCAAATCCACGTCTCTACAATTTAGAGAACAGGACAGGACAGGACAGGACAGGACAGAAGAGAAGAGAAAAGAAGAAGAGAAGAGAAGAGAAGAGAAGAGAAGAGAAGAGAAGAGAAGAGAAGAGAAGAGAAGAGAAGAGAAAGAGAAGAGAAGAGAAGAGAAGAGAAGAGAAGAGAAGAGAAGAGAAGAGAAGAGAAGAGAAGAGAAGAGAAGAGAAGAGAAGAGAAGAGAAGAGAAGAGAAGAGAAGAGAAGAGAAGAGAAGAGAAGAGAAGAGAAGAGAAGAGAAGAGAAGAGAAGAGAAGAGAAGAGAAGAGAAGAGAAGAGAAGAGAAGAGAAGAGAAGAGAAGAGAAGAGAAGAGGGGAGGGGAGGGAGGGAGGGGAGGGGAGGGGAGGGAGGGGAGGGAGGGGGGAGGGGAGGGGGAGGGGAGGGGAGGGGAGGAGAGGGGAGGAGAGGGGAGGAGAGGGGAGGAGAGGGGAGGAGAGGGGAGGAGAGGGGAGGAGAGGGGAGGAGAGGGGAGGAGAGGAGAGGAGAGGGAGAGGGAGGAGACGAGACGAGACGAGGTGCAATAGTTTACATTTTTACTGTGGCATTATCCAAATGCCTGTGGAACCATGACAGCCATGGGATATCAGCCAGCTCTCTACACTAGAAATCCTCATCCAGTGCTTGACCACCCTCACAGTAAAGAATTTTTTCCTAAATATCCAGCCTGAACTTCCACTGATGCAGCTATTTGCCATTCTCTCATAGTCTGTCGTTAGTTACTAGGGAGAAGAGTTCAGCACCCAATTCCCCTCCTTAAGAAGGTATAGAAACAATGAGGTCACCTCTGAGTTGCCTTTTTCCCAAACTACACAAAGCAAGTGTCTTCAGCCCCTCCTCATAGGACATGCCTTCCAGCCCTTTCACAAACTGTTACCCACCTCTGCAGGCTTTTAAGTATCTTGATGTCCTTTCTTATTATTATTATTTTGTTTTATTTTTTTTTACTGTGGAGCTCAGAACTGTGCACAATATTCAAGGTGAAGACACACTAATGTTAAATATAACCTCTTTTGACTGTCTGACTATGCTGTGTTTAATGAACCCCAAAATAGAGTTTGCCCTCCTGGTGGCCAGGGCACACTGCTGAGTCATAGTGAGACTACTGTCACCCACTGCCCCCAGGTCCCTTTCTTCAGAGCTGAAGAAAGAGGCTTCCAGCCTCTTGTCTCCCAGTCTGTACTTGAGTCCAACATTACTCTATCCCAGATGAAGAAACTAGCATTTTCATTTGTTGAATGTCATGTTGCTGATGATTGCCCAGCACTCCAATCTATGTAGATCCCTTGTCAAGACCCCTTGTCCCTCCAGACAGCCAAGAGCATCTCACAGTTTCGTCATCAGCAAACTTGCTGAGTATGTATTCCACTCCTGCCTCAAGATCATTGACAAAAATGTTGAACAGAACCCACACTCAAACTGAGCCATGGGGATCCCTGTTAGTTACTGGAAGTAGCTCCATTCACTACAACTCTCTGAGGTGTACTGTTCAGCCAGTTCATCAGTTGGCGTGGAGTGAACCTGTTTATCTCACAGTTGGTCAATTTGTCCAGAAAGATATTGTCAGGAGCAGTATCAAAGGCCTCCCTGAAATTCAGAAAGATTATGTCCACTGACTTCCCTTCAACCACCAAGCAGGTGACCTTACCATAGAAGGAGATCATACTAGTAAGGCATGATTTTCCCCTGTTTAACCCATGTTAGGCTAACATGTCTCTAGTTTCCCAGATATTCTCTTGTGCCCTCCTTGTAGATCACTATAACATTGGCTAGCTTCCAGTCAGCAGAGACCTCCACAGACTCCCATATTTAACTTCGGTAAATTGTTGAGAGGGGTCCAGCTATAAGATCCACTAACTCCTTCAGTATCATAGAATCACAGAATCATAGAATGGCTTGGGTTGGAAGGAAACTTAAGGATCATCTAGTTCCACCCCCCACTACATCAGGTTGCCTTGGGCCTTGTCCAGCCTGATCTTGAACATCTCCAGGGAAGGGGCATCCACTACTTCTCTGGGCAACCTGTTCTAGGGCTTCATCATCCCCTGAGTGAGGAATTTCCTCCTAACATCTAATTGAAATCTCCTGTCTTTTAGTTTAAAGCCATTCCTCCTTGTCCTGATATTGCCTGTCCATGCAAAAAAGTTGCTTTCCATCTTTTTTATAAGTCCCCTTTAAGTATTGAAAGGCTGCAGCAAGGTCACCATGGAGCCTTCTCTTCTTAGGCTGAACATCCCCAGCTCTCTTAGCCTTTCTTCATAGGAGAGGTGCTCCCTCCCCCTGAGCACCTTCATAACCCTCCTCTTGACCCACTCTACCAGGTCCACATCCTTGTGCTGAAGGCCCCAGACCTGGATGCAGCACTCCAAGAGAGGCTTCACAAGAGCAGAGTGCAGGGGGACAATCACCTCCCTCCACCTGCTGGCCACTCCTCTTTTGATGCAGCCCAGGATGCACTTGGCCTTCTGGGCTGTAAGCATGCACTGCTGGCTCATGTTGCAGCTTTCGTACACCAAAACCCCCAAGTCCTCCTCCACAGGGCTGCTCTCAATGAGTTCTTCTCCCTGTCTGGACTCCTGTCTGGGATTGCCCCAACCCAGGTGCAGCACCTGGTACACAGACTTGGTGAACCTCATGCGGTTAACATGGGCCTAATTCTCTAGCCTCCCCAGGTCCCTTTTAATGGTATCCCTTCCTTCTTTGGTATCAACCCAGCACCACTCAGCTTAGTGTCATCTGCAAACTTGCTGAGGGTGCACTCAAACCCATTATCTGAGTCATTGATGAAGATATTTAAAAGCACTGGTCCCAGGACAGACCCCTGAGCGATACCACTTGTCACCAGCCTCCCTATCTGCAGGATGGTCCACCCTTCAAATTCATATCTTTCCATCTTAGAGATTAGGGTGTGTGTGGGACTGTGTCAAAGGCCTTACAGAAGTCCAAGTAGATGACATCAGTCGGTCTCCCCTTGTCAGCTGATACAGTCACTCCATCACAGAAGCCCAACAGATTGGTCAGGCTTGATTTGCTCTTGGTGAAGCCATGCTGGCTGTCCTGGGTCACCTCCTTGACCTGCAAGTACCTTAACGTTGCTTCCAGGAGAATTTGTTCCATGATCTTCCGAGGCACAGAGGTGAGGGTCACCTGTTTGTAGTTCTGTAGTGGGTTTACGTGGCAAGGTTTTGGTAGCAGGGGGCCATAGGGGTGGCTTCTGTGAGAAGGCTCTAGAAGCTGCCCCATGTTTGGTAAGGGCCCCACTGCTGACCAGAGCTGAGCCAATGAGTGAGGTTGTTTTGCACCTCTGTGAGAGCATATTTAAGACAGGTTAAAAAAAAATGTTGCGCCACACAGTAGCTGGGAGAGTGAGAGGAGTGAGGAACAGCCTTGCAGGCACCAAGGTCAGTGAAGAAGAAGGGGGAGAGGTGCTCCAGGCACCGGAGCAGAAGTCCCCTGCGGTCTCTGGTGAGGTCCATGGTAAAGCAGGCTGTCCCCCTGCAGCCCACGGAGTACCACGGTGGAGTAGGGTTCCATGCTGCAGCCCATGGAGGAGACCACAGTGGAGCAGGTGGACCTGTACTGACGGAGGCTGCAGCGTGTGGAAGACCCCTGCCGGAGCAGATTCTGGGCCGGACCTGTAGCCTGTGGAGAGGAGACCACGCAGGAGCAGGTGACCTGGCAGGAGCTGCTGCCTGTGGGGGATCCAGGTTGGAGCAGTTTGCTCCTGAGGGATGGACCCTGTGGTACGGACCCATATCTGGAGCAGTTCTTGAAGAGCCGCTGTCTGTGGGCAGCCCACGCCGGATCAGTTCAGCAAGGACTGCATCCTGTGGGAGGGACCCCACAGCACAGGGGACGAGAGTGACCGAGAAGGAGCGGCAGAGAAGAAGCGCTATAGACTGACCATAACCCCCATTCCCCCGTTCCCCTGCGCCGCTCGGGGGGAGGAGGTGGAAGAGGGTGGACGGGGGGGGGGAAGGTGATTTTGGTTTCTTTCCTTTGTTTCTCACTTCTCTGGCTTGATAGTAATAAGCAATAAATCTTACTATCTCCCTATGCTGAGTCTGTTTTGCCTGTCACGATAATTACTGTGCGATCTCCCTGTCCTTATCTCAACCCTTGAGCCCTTTGCATCATATTTTCTCCCCGTTCCTCTCTGAGGAGGGGGAGTGAGAGAGAGGTTGTGGTGGAGCTCAGCCGCCCACCCGAGTAAAACCACCACAAGTTCCGTATGTCTTCCTTTCTGCCCTTTCTAAAAATGGAAATGATGTTTCCCGTTTTCCAGTCACTGGGGACTTCACCTGACTGCCATGATTTTTCAAGGATGTTGGAGAGTGGCTTGGCAACTGCATCAGCCAATTCCCTCAGGACCCTGGGATGCATGTCATCAGGACCCATAGACTTATAGTTGTAGATCAGACAAACCTGATCTCTTTCTAAGACAAGGTGATGCATTCACTGGATGAGGGAAAAGCTGTGGGTGTGGCCTACCTGGACTTAGTAAGTCTTTTGACACTGTTTTTCCTGGAGAAAATGGCTGCTTATGGCTTGGACATATGTATGTTTGATTGGCTTAAAGGCTGGCTGTTTGTCTCAGCCCAAAGAGTCATGGTGAATGGAATTAAATCCATCTGGAAGCCTGTTACAAGTGGCACTCCCCTGGGCTCAATATTGCATGCAATTCTCTTCAATACCTTTATCGATGATCTGGATGAGGGGATCGAGTGCACTCTCAGTAAGTTTACAGATGACACTAAGTTAGGAACGAGTGATCTGCCTGAGGGGGGGAAGGCTGTACAGAGGGATCTGGATAGGCTGGACCAGTGGGCCCAGGCAATTGTATGAAGTTCGACAACGTTAAGTGCCAGGTTCTGTGCTTGGGGCGCAAAAACCCCATTAATCGCTACAGGCTTGGGGAAGAGTGGCTAGAAAGCTGCCCAGCGGAGAGGGACCTGGGAGTATTGGTCAATAGCCAGCTGATTATGAGCCAGCATAGTTGTGCTCAGATAGCCAAGAAGGCCAGCAGCATCCGGGCTTGTATCAGAAACAGCATGGTCAGCAGAACTAGGGAAGTGTTTTTTTTTTTTTTTCTGTTTGTTTGTCTGTTTGTTTTCACTCAGCTTTGGTGATGCCACACCTTGAATTCTGTGTTTACTTTGGCCTCTCGCTACAAGAAGGACATCAAGGTGCTGGAGTGTGCCTAAAGAAGGGCTGGTGAAGGGTCTGGAGAACAAGTCTTATGAAGCGTGCCTGAGGAAGCTGGGATTACTTAGGCTGGACAAAAAGAGGCCCAAGGGAGACCTTATCCTTCTCTACAATCCCACTAAAAGAGGCTATAGTAAGGTGGGATCAGTCTCTCCTGCCAAGCACTAAGTAATATGAAATGAAGAAGTGACCTTAATTCGCACCAGGAGAGGCTTAGGTTGGATATTAGGAAAAAATTCTTCACTGAAAGGGTTGTGAAGTGTTGGAACGGGCTGCCCAAGAAAGTAGTTGAGTCACCATCCTTGGAGGTCTTCAAAAAACATGTAGATGTGGTGTTTAGTGACAGGGTGTAATGGTGGAATTAGCAGTTCTAGGTGCCTAAATCCTTCTCCACAGGTCTGCTCTCTATGACTTCTCTCAGTCTGTACTGATGTCTGGGATTGCCCTGACCCGTGTGTAGCTCCTTGCACTTAGAACCTCATGAGGTTCACATGGTCCCACTTTTCTATCTTGTCTAGTTCCCTTTGAATAGCATCTCTTCCTCCTGTTTTATCAACTGTACCACTCAGTTTAGTGTCATCTGCAAACCTGCTGAAAGTGCACTTTATCTTATTGTCCATCACAGTGATAAAGATATTAAACAGTACTGTTCCCAAGACAGACCTCTGAGGGACACCATTCATCACCAGCCTCCATCTGGACATAGAACCATTAACCACAACTTTCTGGGTGTGGCCTTCAAACCAATTCCTTGTTCACTGAATGGTCTACCCTTCAAATCCATATCTTTCCATTTTGGAGATCAGGATGTTGTGTGGGACTGTGTCAAAGGCCTTACAGAAGTCCAGGTAAGGGTCACCGATTAGTCTTCCCTTGTCAACTGATGCAGTCACTCCATCACAGAAGGCCACCAGACCAGTCAGGCATGATTTGACCCTGATGAAGCCATGATGTCTGTCTCAGATCACCTCCTTGTCCTACATGTGCCTTGACATTGCTTCCAGGAGGACCTGTTCCATGACCTCCCCAGACATGGAGGTGAGGCTCACCAGTCTGTAGTTCCTTGGGTCTTCCTTCCTACACTTTTAAAAAATTAGATTGATGTTTCCTTTTTTCCAGCCACCATGATGACCACCTGACCACCACCTGACAGCAATGACTTTTCAAATATGATGGAGAGAGGCTTGGCAACTGCATCAACCAGTTCCCTGAGGACCCTGGGATGCATGTCATCAAGCCCCATAGACTTGTTCTTGTTCAGTTTCTTTAGGTGGTCTTGAACCTGCTCTTCGCTTTCAGTGAAGGACTTTGCTCTCCCATCCCTTGCCTATTACTATGAGAGATGTGGGAAGCCTGACTGGCAGTGAAGACTGAGGCAAATAAATTGTTGAGTACCTCAGCCTTCTCCATGTCTGTCGTTACAAGTTCTCTCATTTATCAGAGGGAGTACACTCTCCTTGGTCTTTCTTTTCTGGCCACTGTACCTATAGAATCCCTTCTTGTTATTTTTTGCATCCCTTGCCAAGCTCAGTTACATCTGTACCTTGGCTTTCCCGATCCTATTCCTGCACTTCCAGACAGCATCCCTGTACTCGTTTCAGGCCACATGTCCCTGCTTCCAGTGCATTTTCTTCTTACACCTCAGTTTGCTCAGCAGGTCCTTGCCATCCTTTCTTTCTGCCCTTCCTGCTAGCTTTCTTACAAATGGGCACAGAGAGTTCTTGTGCTTTAAGAAAACAACCTTAAAGAGTTGCCAGTTCTGTTCAGCCCCTTTGTTCCTAAGGACAGTGTCCCATGGGATCTCATCCTCTAGGTCTTTACATATCTCACAGTTTGTTCTTCAAAATTTCAGGGTCCTGACTTTGATCTTTGCCAGGCCCATATTCCTCAAGATCACAAACTTAACCAGGGCATGGTCACTGCAGCCCAGACTGCCTCCAGTCTTAACCTCTTTAATGAATTCATTCATGTTGGTGAGCACCAGGTCCAGTAATGCTTCTCCTCTGGCTGGTTTGTCTAATACCCAGACCAGGAAGTTATCCTCAATGCACTCGAAGAGTCTCCTGGATTGTTTACAGCCTACTGTGTAACTTTTCCAGGAGACATTTATATGGCTGAAGTCCCCCGTCAAGACGAAATAGTGTGGAAGTCCACTTCTTGTAGTTGACGTAAGAAGGCCTCAGCAACAGGCTCCCCTTGATCAGGTGGCCTGTATTAGACCCTGACCACAAGGTGTCCTTTATTGGTCTGGTGCTTAACTTTTACCCACAAGCTCTCAACCTGTCTATGGTTGTTTCTCAGTAGCATCTTTTTTGCAAACAATCCACTCCTTAACATGGAGGGCAACAGCCCCACCCTTCCTTTCCTGCATGTCCGAAAATCTTGTAGCCCTGTATTCCAGTGTTCCAGTTATATGATCCATCCCACCACATTTCTGTGACAGCAATCAGGTCATAGTTTTCTAATTGCCCCATGGTTTCCAACTCCTCCTGTTTGTTTCCCATGTTGTGTGCCTTAGTGTAGAGGCACTTCAGCTGGGCTATCGCTCCTGTCGCCTTTTCAGAGGAACCCTTACTGATTGCTTTGGGATAGTTCACAAGTTGTTTCTCTTTTGTTTCCAAAAGTGACAATGCTCCCAGTTTCACTTCCATCACTTAGAGATACATCTCCTTCCCCTGCTGAATCTAGTTTAAAGCCCTGCTATTAAGCCCAGCCAACTTGCTGTGCAGAACACTCTTGCCTCATCTTGTCAGGTGCATCCCATTCGGTTTCAGCGTGCCCAGTCTCTCAGAAACACATCAAAGATCATAGAAGACAAAACCTTGAGCATGGCAACAGCTACACGGGCAATCATTCCTTTGGTCCATTCCTCTCCTTCCTCTTGTGTCCAAATCTCCAACTGGAAGGACAGAGGAGAACGTTACTTGTGCTCCTGATCCCTTTTACATCATTCTGATGGATATAAAGACCCTTTTGATATTTTGGAGTCTCTTTATTAAAGCCTCCTGTGATCCTACATGAACGAGTAGGAATGGCTGGTAATCTTCAGGCCCTGCGAGGCTTGGTGTCCTCTTCATAAGATCACAAATGTAGACCAAAAGCAGGCAGAAAACCTCCCTGGAGAGATTATCTGGATGTCAAATAGTGCTTCAGTGACTGACTGAACTCATGTTCCAGGCCCTTCACCAGCTTTGTAGCCATTCCTGGGACACGTTCCAGGGCCTCGATGTCTTTATTGAAGTGAGGGACCCAAAACTGAACACAGTACTTGAGGTGCTGCCTCACCAGAGCGGAGTACAGGGGGGATGACCACTTTCCTGGTCCTGCTTGCTACAGTATTCCTGATACAAGCCAGGATGCCATTGGTTTTCTTGGCCATCCAAGCACAATGCTGGCTCATGCTCATGCGAGCACCGACCAACACACCCAGATCCTTTTCCTCTGCACAGCTTTCCAGCTGCTCTGCCCCAAGCCTGTAGAGCTGCATGGGGTTGTTGCGGCCAAAGCGCAGGACCCGGCACTTTGCCACGTTGAGCCTCATCCCATTGGACTCTGCCCATCAACCCAACCTGTCCAGGTCCCTCTGCAGGGTCTTCCTGCCCTCCGGCAGATTGACACTTCCCCCCAACTTGGTGTCATCTGCAAACTCACTGAGGTTGCACTCACTTCCCTCATCCAAATCATCAGTAAAGATATTATAAAGGACGGACCCCAACACCAATCCCTGTGGAACACCACTGGTGATTGGTCACAAGCTGGATTTCACTCTGTTCACCACCACTCTCTGGGCTCAGCCCTCCAGCTAGTTTTTAACCCAGCAAAGACTGTACCTGTCTAAGACATGGGCTGTCAGCTTCTCCAGGAGAATGCTATGGGAGACTGTCTCAAAGGCCTTGTTGAAGTCTAGGTAGACTACGTCTACAGCTTTTCCCTCATCCACCAGGTGGGTCACCCAGTCATAGGAGATGAGGTTGGTCAGGTAGGACTTGCCTT
This sequence comes from Anser cygnoides, assembly GCF_040182565.1. Lineage (NCBI taxonomy): Eukaryota > Metazoa > Chordata > Aves > Anseriformes > Anatidae > Anser > Anser cygnoides. The sequence goes on along the minus strand of NC_089912.1, from coordinate 53,557,261 downwards.
TCATGAACCCGTGCTGACTGGGCCTCATCCCCACTTTTTCATGCATATGCTGTGTGATTGCATTCAAGATGATTCTTTTCCTGGAACTACCGGCCTATCAGCCTGACTTCGGTGCCAGGAAAGGTGATAGAACAGATCGTCACCTTTGGGCTCCTCACTACAAGAAGGACATCTAGGCCCTGGATCATGTCCAGAGAAGGGCTACAAAGCTGGTGAAGGGCCTGGAACACACGTCCCATAAGGAACGGCTGAGGGAACTGGGGTTATTTAATCTGGAGAAGAGAAGGCTCAGGGGAGACCTTTTTGCTGTCTACAACTGCCTGAAAGGAAGGTGTGGGGATCTGGGGGTCAGCCTCTTCTCGCAGATAACTAGTGATAGGACCAAAGGGAATGGCCTCAATTTGTGCCAAGGTTGGTTTAGGTTGAAAATTAGGAGGCATTTCTTCTCAGAAAGAGTAGTCAGGCATCGGAATGGGTTGTCCAGGGAAGTGGTGGAGTCAAGAGACCAGGGGGTGTTTGAGGAAAGGTTGGACTTGGTGCTTAGGGATATTGTTTAGTGGTTGACATTGGTAGTAGCGCGATGGTTGGACAAGATGATCTTGAACGTCTTTTCCAACCTTAATGATTTTATGATTCTATATTGTTAGGGTCGGAAAGGACAAACCCCAGTTTCGTGACCACTGGCAAGAGGAAGAAAAGATGGGTTTTAGTTGTGGGTGATTCCACAATAGTGGGAACAAGGGGTCTAATATGTAGAAGGGATCCTCCTCTAAGGGAAGACTGATGCCTTCCTGGGGCCTGAGTTAAGGATGTCACCAAGAGATTTGCCAGCCTGGTTCAACCCTCAGACTATTACCCATTGCTGGTACTACATCTGGGAGGAGAAGAAGTGGTAACTCATAGCCCAAAAGGGACTTCAAAAAATTGGGATGGATGATCAGGAACTTGGTTGTGCAAGTCATTTTCTCTTCCATTCTTCCCAGTTTTTACAGTGACAGGAACAGAAGAATAGTGTCCATTAACATTTGTCTCTGTGGCTGGTGTCATAGCCAAATTTTCAGATTCTTTGGTGACAGGAAACCTTACATGGCAACAGGCTTGCTGGTATCCAACAGGATTCATCTTTCCCAAAGAGGGAGTAGGGTCCTTGGTCATGAGCTGGCAGGGCTCACTGCTTGGGCTTTAAAGTAGATTTGATGGGGAAGGGGGGTATCATGAGGGATGCTGGCAATAAAGTATGGGATGACATGCCATCTCACTTATGTCAGCTGAACACCAGAGCCAGCAAAGGATGCCCAGAGCCTAGAGAGGGAACAGAGCTTAACAGGAGAGCTACTGTAGGCCCACATGGATGAATTAAAGTTGCCCTATTCAGAAAGGCAGATGCCTTGGGAGCCCAACTCAAATGCTTCTAAATGAATGCATACAGCATGGGGAATAAACAAGGGGAACTGGAGTTGTGCATGCAGTTGCCGGGCTATGATCTCGTCACAATTACTGAAACATCATAGGACAGCTCTCATGACTGGAATGTAGCCACGGATCGTTTTGTGCTTTTTAGGAAGGACAGGCCAGGAAGGCAAAGTAGTGGAGTTGCTCTTTACATGAGTGAGCAACTATAATCTATGCAGATCTGCCTAAGGGCAAACAAAGTGCAAGTCCAGAGCCTATGGGTGAGGATTAAAGGGCAGGCCAACAGGGGTGACATTGTGGTGGGTGTTTCCTAAAGGCCACTGGATCAGGAAGAGGAAGTGGATGAGGCCTTCTACAGGCAGCTGCAAGTTGCCTCATGTTCACAAGCCCTGGTTCTTATGGGGGACTTTAAGCACCCTAATATTTTCTGGGAAGACAACACAGCTCAGAACAAACAGTCCAGGAGGTTACTGAAGAACACTGCGGATAACTTCCTGACGCAGGTGGTAGGTGAACCAACAAGGAGAGGGGTGCGACTGTACCTGGTACTCACAAACAGAGATTGTCTGGATGGAAACGTGAAGGTTGAGGGCAGTCTCAGCTGCAGGGATGACGAGATGTTGGAGATCAAGATCCTGCAAGGAGGAAGCAGGGCTAAAAGTAGGGCCGCAACCCTGGATTTCAAGAGAGCTAATCTTGACCTCTTCAGGGACCTAATTGGAGGCATCCTCTGGGCCAGGACCCAAGAAGAAAAGGGGCCCGAGGAGAGTTGGCTAATATGCGAGCACCTCTTCCTTCAAGCTTACCATCGATGCAACCCTACAAGAAAGAAGTCGAGCAAGGGGGACAGGAGACCTGTGTGGATGGACAGGAGCTCTTGGAAAAACTTAGAAGAAGAAAACATTCATGATGTGGAAGAAGGGACAGACCACTTGGGTGGAATATAGCGACATTGTCAGAGAATGCAGGGATGCCATGAGGAAGGCCAAGGCCTGGTTAGAACTGAATTTAATGAGACATCAAGGATAACAAGAAGGGCTTCTTCAAATACAGCAGCAGCAAAAGGAAGACTAAGGAAAATGTGGGTGCGCTGCTAAATGAGGTGGGTGCCTCGGTGACTCTGGAGCTTGTCCAGAGAAGGGCTATGAAGCTGCTGCAGGGTCTGGAACACAAGTCGTTTGAGGAACAGCTGAGGGAACTGGTGTTAATCTGGAGAAGATGAGACTCAGGGAAGAACTTATGGTTCTCTACAACTAGTTGAAAGGAAGGTGTGGGGAGCAGGGGGTCAGCTGCTCCTTGCAGATAACCAGCAAAAGGACTAGAGGGAATGGCCTCAAGTTGCACCAGGGGCGGTTTAGGTTGGAAATTAGGAGAAATTTCTTCTCAAAAAGAGTAGTTAGGCACTGAAATGTGTTGCCCAGGTACGTGGTAGAGTCACTATCCCTGGGGGTGTTTAAGAAAAGGCTGGATGTGGTACCTGGTGACATGGTTTAGTGGGTGATGCTGGTGGTAGGAGGATTGTTGGACCAGATGATCCTGGAGGTCTTTTCCAACCATAATGATTGTATAATTCTATAAAAACATACTAAAACAAAGCAAAGCAAAACAAAACAACACAAAACCTCTCAGAGACAGAAACATTAAGAGTACTTATCAAAAGGAGAGTGGAAATAGAAAAAAATGAAGGGAAACTATTAATAGTATTAATTAAGTACAAGTGTTATCTCTAAATCATAAAATACCAGTGTTTCTTAATTTTGATATTAAATATAAAATTGCCCATCATTGTACTAGTCAATGAATATTGTTTTATTTTATTTTTTCTGTCTTCAGCTTAGTGTATTCAGAATGTATTAAAAAAAATCAAATTCTTCATTGCTTTATGTGTGAGTATAGGAAAACTGTTAATATTAGATTCTTATTGAAAAATGTAGATATTAATGACATAGGAATGCATACAAGAGGAAATGTGCTGGATTTTCTTTCAATCATTAGTATTCTGTCCAGGATTTATTCATACAGACTCAGTCCTTTCTATTAGTAGGCTGACGTTCTTAAGGTTTGTTTATATTTTTCATTCATGTTATTAATATCCATAGACATATTAATAATGGCATCCACAGTAATCTAATCGAACTAAGGATTATATTTCAAAATATTTTTTAGTCAAGGAAGCCAGAATGTTTTCCTTGTCTTCAAAGACATGTATAATCTCAGGCAAAATAGGGAAAGTTTGCATGGTCTTCAGTCTGGTTCTTTTGACATACAAAAGAACTTTTTATTTTTTATTTTTTCATTTAAAGGGAGACACAACTATAGCCATGTGTGTAATGGAAGAATGGCATTGCAAAGATGGAAATTTCTTTTTCATTCTGTGCCAGACAATTTGTTGATCTTCTTGTGTACCACTTGTTTTGCAAGCACCACATCTGCTGCTACCCACTAAGTCAAGTTGACTTTGAGAGAGGTGTAAAAATATCTCAGTAAATTCATCTGCAAGAAACTCTTGGAAAGAGCATAGGGAAATACAGGGGTGCATAAGTCAAGTAAATGCACAGAGCCTATAGCATCAATAAATCTTGTAAGATTCCAGAAGATGGTAGAAAATAGAGAAGATAAAGAAAAGGAATGGGCAGAATGGGTAGGTTTTTTTTTTTTTCTTTCTTCCTTTTTTTTTTTTTTTTTTTCTGCCAGCAAAGAAAACTATCTTTGTTATTAGACTTGCTAGAACCAAGTTCAGAGGGAAAATCAACATTGTAAGAATGAACTGGGGGATAGAAGACTTGTTTTCAGACATATTTCTAATCTGTCTTACCAGATCTAATTTTTCTCAGGAAGGTTGTCTTTGATTTTGCATTTTATGATGACTGACTTTAAAAATCTTCTGAATGTTTCAATTGTGTTTGTTTTGGATGGATACCTAATGAACTAGCTAACTAAATAAATAAAAATATGAGTTGTATCTGAAAACTCTGGAAAATTTGAGATCCCATGGCACATCAGTCAGGCGGAGATTCAACATCTTCTGGCTTACCTGTAGAGAATGAGCATCAGGACTGTTCTCCTTCCTCAGTATATATGTCCTAAAAAGAGACATAACATTAGAAAATACAAATTAAACACTGTTTGACCCCCACTCTAGAAATGACTGTATATTACCTTCACTGCAGATTTTATTTTATACTCAGTTCATTTGACATTTTCCGTGGTACACATTGTCTTATGGTCACAAGAATGACTGTACTAAGTCAGTTTAACCATCTCTCCAGTTGGTAACTCTAGCAGCATTAAACAGGAAGAAAAGTGAATCAAACCTGGTTAATTTTTGTTACTCAGTGGTCAGGTTCTACTGTCCACGGAGGTAGGAACTTCTGTAGCTGTTTCATGTGAATTCTAATCTCTTCTCAATGAAACTTTAAAACCATATACACATGCTCCTGTAGCTCTGGGATGATGACCAGAAGACCCTGGCACACATTTGCCTCATGTACATCACGGAACAGTCCATTATTGATCAACTTCAACTTATTTGGGTTACTCTAATTGCACACTATATTGTTAGACTTCCTTGAGAATATGTTTCTGAGTCATGACCAAGCACTAGCTGGAGGAAGAGTGATGGGGGACCCCAGAGAATTTGGACTCTATTTCTATTTTTCTATTTCTATTTTTTCTAGTTTCTAATTTTTCTATTTTTCTAATTTCTATTTCTATTTTTTTCTCATTTTGCACTACTCTGCACTCTTAAATAACCTTCGGAAGAAGTGATTACTGTCAAGAATACTCTTCAGTGTATCTCACCACTGTCTTGTTTTTACATTCCTGACCTTTTGGCCCTTCTTTCTTCTTTCTTCCTTCTTCCTCCTCTTTTTTTTTTTTTCTTCCTGTGATCGTTTTGTTATTAGTCTCCTGTGAGGGTGAAGCCACAAGAATTTTAGTTCTCTTTCCCTAATTGGAAAGAACAATACATCAGCAATCGAAGACAAATATCTAGGAAGGGTGAAAAACAGCTATATCAGTCATCACAGAATCACAGAATGGCCCAGATTGGAAGGGACCTCAAAAGATCTTCTGGTCCAACCTTTTACGGGAAAAGGGAGGCTTGGTGAGGTTACCTAGCACTGCATCCGATCACATCTTGAAAATCTTCAGTGACGGGGATTCTACTACGGCCCAGAAGAGGTTGTTGCAGTAATTAATTGTTCCCACTATAAAAAAATCTTTCTCATACCAGCATGAAAACTTGTTGTGCCTTGTCATCTCTGTGTGGCTCCTTGTGAAGAGAAAGCCTCCATCTTCTTTGTAGCTGCCTTTTATTAAGTAACAGAATGATGTGATGAGTCCTCCCCAGTACTTCTCTTCTCCAAGGTGAAAAGACCTAACTCCAGTCTTTCCTCATGGGCATGGTTCTCCAGCCCTTTGATCATCATCTTCATGACCCTCCTTTCGACTCCCCTAGTCAGTCTGTGTCTTTTTTGAACTGGGACCAGAGCTGGACACAATGCTCCAGGTGCAGCTTGACAAAGGATTGAGTAAGATGATCATATCACAGAATCACAGAATCACAGAATCGTCTAGGTTGGAAAAGACCTCCAAGATCATCCAGTCCAACGTCTGTCCTAACACTAACAAGTCCTCCACTAAACCATATCACTAAGGGCTACATGTAAACGTCTTTTAAAGACCTCCAGGGATGGTGACTCAACTACCTCCCTGGGCAGCCCATTCCAATGCCTAACAACCCTTTCAGTAAAGAAGTTCTTCCTAACATCCAACCTAAACCCCCCTCTGGCGCAACTTTAGCCCATTCCCCCTCGTCCTGTCACCAGGCACGTGGGAGAATAGACCAACCCCCACCTCGCTACAGCCTCCTTTAAGGTACCTATAGAGAGCGATGAGGTCTCCCCTGAGCCTCCTCTTCTCCAGGCTAAACAACCCCAGCTCCCTCAGCCGCTCCTTGTAAGACTTGTTCTCCAGACCCCGCACCAGCTTCGGTGCCCTTCTCTGGACTCTCTCGAGCACCTCCATGTCCTTCTTGTAGCAAGGGGCCCAAAACTGAACACAGTACTCGACGTGCGGCCTCACCAGAGCCGAGTACAGGGGGACAATCACCTCCCTAGACCTTCTGGCCACACTGCTTCTTATGCAAGCCAGGATGCTATTGGCCTTCTTGACCACCTGAGCACACTGCTGGCTCATATTCAGCTGCCTATCAACCAGTACTCCCAGGTCCTTCTCCGCCAGGCAGCTTTCCAACCACTCTTCTCCCAGCCTGTAGTGCTGCTTGGGGTTGTTACACCCCAGATGCAGGACCCGGCACTTGGCCTTGTTGAACTTCATGCAGTTGACCTCATCCCATCGGTCCAGCCTATCCAGATCCTCCTGCAGAGCCTTCCTTCCCTCGAGCAGATCGACACACGCACCTAACTTGGTGTCATCTGCAAACTTACTGAGGGTGCACTCGATCCCCTCATCCAGGTCATCGATAAAGATATTAAAGAGGACCTGCCCCAGCACTGAGCCCTGGGGGACTCCACTAGTAACCGGCCTCCAACTGGATTTGGCTCCATTCACCACAACTCTTTGGGCCCTGCCATCCAGCCAGTTTCTAACCCAGCAAAGCGTACGCCAGTCCAAGCCACGAGCAGCCAGTTTCTTGAGGAGAATGGTGTGGGAAACGGTGTCAAAAGCCTTACTGAATTCAAGGTAGACCACATCCACAGCCTTCCCCTCATCCACCAAGCGCGTCACTTGGTCATAGAGGGAGATCAGGTTCGTCAAGCAGGACCTACCTTTCATAAACCCATGCTGACTGGGCCTGATCGCCTGCTTGCCCTGCAAGTGCCGCGTGATGACACTCAAGATAATCTGCTCCATGAGCTTCCCTGGCACTGAGGTCAAACTAACAGGCCTATAGTTCCCCGGGTCTACCCTCCGGCCCTTCTTGTAGATGGGCGTCACGTTTGCTAGCCGACAGTCTACTGGGACCTCCCCTGATAGCCAGGACTGCCGATAAATGATGGAAAGCGTCTTGGACAGCTCCTCCACCAGTTCGCTCAGTACCCTCGGGTGGATCCCATCCGGCCCCATCGACTTGCGTACATCCAAGTGCTGTAGCAGATCGCCAACCATCTCCTCATGGATAGCGAGGGCCACATCCTGCTCCCCATCCCCTTCCGCCAGCTCAGGGTACCAGGTATCCAGAGAACAACCGGTCTTGCCGCTAAAGACTGAGGCAAAGAAAGCATTGAGCACCTCAGCCTTTTCCTCATCTTTTGTATCTAACTTTCCCCCCACATCCAGTAAAGGATGGAGATTCTCCTTAGTCCTACTTTTTGTGTTGATGTATTTGTAAAAATGTTTTTTGTTATCTTTAAAGGCAGTAGCCAGATTGAGCTCCAGATGAGCTTTGGCCTTTCTAATTTTGTCCCTGCACAGCCTCGCAACATCCTTATAGTCCTCTTGAGTAGCCCGCCCTCTTTTCCAAAGATTATAAACCCTCCTTTTTCTCCTAAGCTCGAGCCACAACTCTCTGCTCAGCCAGGCCGGTCTAGTTCCACGTCGGCTCGTCTTTGGGCACGTGGGTACAGATCGCTCCTGAGCCATTAAGATTTCCTTCTTGAGGAGTGCCCAGCCTTCCTGGACTCCTTTGCCCTTCAGAACCTCCTCCCAAGGGACTCTGCCAACCAGTGTCCTGAACAGCTCAAAGTCAGCCCTCCGGAAGTCCAAGACAGCCGTTTTACTGGTCCCCTTCCTGACTTCGCCAAGAATAGAGAACTGAACCATTTTGTTGTCACTCTGCCCAAGACAGCTCTCGACCACCACATCTCCCACCAGTCCGTCACTGTTTGTGAACAGAAGGTCTAACGGGGCACCTCCCCTGGTAGGCTCTCTAACCAGCTGCCCCAGGAAGCTATCTTCCACGCTCTCCAGAAACCTCCTAGACTGCTTTCTCTGGGCTGTGTTGTGCTTCCAGGATATGTCTGCGAAGTTGAAGTCCCCCACGAGAACAAGCGCTGACGATTTCGCGGCTTCTGCCAGCTGCCTGTAGAACTCCTCATCAGTCTTCTCATCCTGGTTCGGTGGTCTATAACAGACCCCCACCAGGATGCTTGCCTTGTTGGCCTTCCCACTGATCCTAACCCATAGGGACTCAACCTTATCATTCCCAGCCTCAAGTTCCTCAACATCTAAACACTCTTTAATATAGAGAGCCACACCACCACCCCTTCTGTGCTGCCTGTCCCTTCTGAAGAGCCTATAGCCAGACATTGCAGCACTCCAGTCGTGAGAGTGGTCCCACCACGTTTCCATGATGGCAACCAAGTCATAGCCTTCCCGCTGCATGATGCCTTCCAGCTCATCTTGTTTGTTACCCATGCTGCGTGCATTAGTGTAGATGCACTTCAGTCGGGCCATTGCCTTCTTCCCCGGCTTTACCATTGTTCCCCCTGGCACAGCTCCAACAGCCCCATCCCCCTTCTTTCCTAGTTCAAAGCCCTCTCAACGAGCCCTGCTATCTCCTGGACTAGGATCCATTTTCCCCTTAGAGATAGGGACCCGTCTGCGGCCATCAGACCGGGTGCCGAGTAAAGTGCCCCATGGTCAAAAAAAACAAAATTTCTGTGTTGGCACCAGCCTCTGAGCCACGTGTTAATCAGGTGGGCTTTCCGTGTCCTCTCGGAACCCCACCCTGCCACTGCAGGGATAAATGAAAACACCACCTGTACTCCCACTCCATCCACTAACCGTCCCAGTCCCCTAAAGTCCCGTTTGATAGCCTTCAGGCTTCTCTCTTCAATATCATCACTGCCAGCCTGGACTACCAAAAGAGGGTAGTAGTCAGAGGGGCAGACCAGGTTGGGAAGCTTCCTGGCAACATCGCTGACCCTGGCCCCAGGGAGGCAGCAGACTTCCCTACAGGTAGGGTCAGGCCGACAAATAGGGCCCTCCATTCCCCTGAGAAGGGAGATGCATACTATGATCACCCTTCTGTCTTTCTTGGTGGAGGCAGTCTTGAGGCGTGGAGTCGGCTTCCTCGCCCTAGGCATCTTCCTGGGTAGACTTTCTACCTCGTCCTCACCCACTGGTGATGTCGGAAAAAAACCCCTGCCTGTCCTGATCCCCTGCTCAGCTGCAGAACGCGTCTGCCCTGGAGCCGATCGCCTCGGCAAGTGGCCGAGTCTTTCTCTGCTACTAATGCCCTTGTGGATACAGTCAAAGATTCAGTCTGCCTTCACTGCCTTTGTAGCAGTGCACTGCTAACATGTTCGGCTTGTTGCCCTCCACAATCTCCAGGTCCCTTTCAGCAAAGCAGGTCCTCAACCACACAGTTCCTAGACTGTACTAGGTTCTGTGGTTGTGTCATCCCAGGTGCAGGGCCTTGCAATTGTCTTTGTTAAAGTTCAACCAGTTTTTGCTTGCGCACTCTTCTAGTCTGTCCAGGTCTCTCTGAGACAAGCTCTCCCTTCTGAAGTGTCCACAATCCAGTACTCTATCAACACCAATATTCATAAGAATAGCATACCAACATCGAACCCTTTTTTGATCACCGTTCTCTGAGTATGGCCTGTTAGCCAATTTCCTACCCATCTCACAGACCACCCATCCAATATGTATCTTTCCATTTTGCCTACGAGAAGGCTGGGGTAAACAGTGTAGAACATTTTGCTAAAATGTAGGTATAAAATACCCACTGCCTTCCCCATGTAGACAGACAGTGGGATGCAGTTAATTTTCTTTATCGTGGCTGGCGTGGTGCCATGTTTTGGATTTAGGACAAAAATGATGCTCACCACCAAATGTATCTCCAAATAGGAGATAATAAGATAATGCAGCGTTACCATACTAAAATACATGCCTTAAAATAAAGTTTGCTTAAGCTACATTCTTGGACTTATAGTAGCATAATGAGCAGTATTTTGTTGTTCTTGTTATGCCACGTATTATTCATTTTATTTTATTTCAATAAATATATTAGTCTTGTATGCTGTGAAGATGAGGAAGTTTAACCTGAAGCTATGAGTTATGATCTGGGTGGGCTTTTTGTTCACAGTCACAAAGTCCCTATGGAAATAAAGTTAACTCATGAAACAGTTCTTAAATGAGAAACAAAATGAAACAACAACACCAACAAAATAACAACAACAACAAAAGGCAAAGGGAGTTGGGGGAGGGTGGGTAGGTTTACTTCTAAGTAACATGTAATATGGAGAGAAAAAAATAAAATAGTGAAAAAAAAATAATCAGGAATATTTCTACAATAATTCTAAATTAGAAGTATCATTATCCTCTACCCCATTTGCCTTGTTCTTTCATTCATATTTAAGACCTTAACTATGCAGAGAGCAGAAAACTATTAGACAAACCTTCAGCACGAATGTCCATCAACTGTCAAATGTGAAGTACAAGACAATCATTGTGTTTTGTGTTGGCTACAGAGAAATTGATGAAATAAATAGAATTGTAATGTGATGTCTCTTTCATCTATAGAACTATCAGCTCAGAGGTTATGCTTCATTAGCTTCAAATGTAGCATGCATAATAAAGGAAGAAGGCACAACATTCCTTTGGTTCATTGTTTGAAAGCTTATCATCCCGCTTTTCAAGTGACAGTTTATTAAATAAGGTGAATAACAGAACATATTCAGACTGCAACTGAATCACAGTCTGACACTTGCTGGCTGATTACAAAGTAAATATGACAGCTTTGCACTTCCATTTTGTGTAATTAGGAAGTAAATAGGATAAGATGTATCGAGCTCCCTGCAGTGTGCTCACTCATACCTTTTCCCTTAAAAACATTAATTGAGCCAGAAAAATGTTAAAAAATTACCTTGGTGTGAGGCACAAGGAATATTCACTTCCTTCTCATTAGGCACAAGAAAACACATGGAGTGTAAAGAATAGATATCTACAGTAGTTCACCAATTTTTATAAACACTTTGTAACATCTTAACACATACGTTACTCCAGGGAGGATATAGTAAACCATTTTCATAGCCTCAAGAAATTGTGATGCATTTACCTAAATTTCGTTTGATTAAATATAGAATCATAGAATACCCCAAGTTGAAAGGGACCCACAAGGATCATCGAGTCCAACTCCTGACTCCACACAGGTCTACCCAAAAATTCAGACCATATGATTGAGAGCATAGTCCAGATGCTTCTTGAACTCCAACAGTCTTAGTGCTGTGACGACGTCCCTGGGGAGCCTGTTCCAGTGTGCAACCACCTTCTCGGTGAAGAAACAGTGAAGATATCCAACCTGAACCTCCCCTGTTGCAGCTTAACTCCATTCCTGTGGGTCCTATCGCTGATCACCAGAGAGAAGAGATCGGTGTCTGCGCCTCCACTCCCCCTCATGAGGAAGCTGTAGACCGCGATGAGGTGTCCCCTCAGCCTCCTCTTTTCCAAACTAAATGAACCAAGTAACCTCAGCCACTCCTCATACGTCTTCCCCTCTAGGCCCTTCACCACCTTTGTAGCCCTTCTCTGGACACTCTCCAATAGTTTCACATCCTTTTTGTACTGTGGTGCCCAGAACTGCACACAGTACTTGAGGTGAGGCCGCACCAGTGAAGAGTAAAGCGGGAAAATCAGTTCCCTCAACCGACTAGCAATGCCGTGCTTGATGCACCCCAGTATACGGTAGGCTTTCCTGACTGCCAGGGCACACTGCTGGCTCATATTCAGCTTGCTATCAACCACAATCCCCAGATCCCTCCCTGTGGGGCTGCTCTCCAGCATCTCGTCCCCAAGTCTGTACATATAGCCAGGGTTGCCCCTTCCCAGGTGCAGGACCCGGCACTTGCATTTGTTAAACTTCATGCGGTTGGTGATTGGCCCAGCTCTCCAATCTGTCCAGATCTCTCTGCAAGGCTTTTCCACCCTTGATAGAGCCAAGAACTCCTCCCAGTTTAGTATCATTATCAAATTTACTCAAAACACCTTCTAGTCCTACATCCAAATCATTTATGAAAACTTTGAAAAGAACTGGCCCTAAAATGGAGCCTTGGGGGACCCCACTGGTGACTGGCCACCGGCCTGATGTAACCTCATTTACCATAACCCTTTGAGCCCTACCCATCAGCCATTTGCTCACTCATTGTATTATGTTTTTATCTAGCTGTATGCTGGACATTTTGTCCAGTAAGATCCTGTGAGAAACTGTGTTGAAAGCTTTATTGAAATCCAAAAAGATTACATCAGCTGGCTTCCATTGATCGACCAGATGGGTGATCTTATCATAAAAGGAAATTAAATTTGTTAATATGCTAAATAATGTAATAATGAACTGCTAGTTTGTATTGCTTTAAATTTGTATCCATTCTTAGACATAGCTGATATTTCATTAGAGGTTTCTTTTTGTGTCTACATAAATAGAGATAATAGTGATTCATGAGTTTTTTCTTTAGAGTCAATAACATGATTATTTTTGGTAAGGCATAGTCATTAATGGGTCAAAAAGGCAATTGTGAACAACTGTAAAAATATCTTTGGATCCCTGTTTAATCATCATCACTGTTTAATCATCATTGTCCCTTTCAAGATAGAAGACTGGGAATTCCTGAATTGTTATAATAATAAATGTTGCTATGAGAAGAAAGATAAAACGAGAGAAAAAACAAACAAACAAACAAACAAACAATCACCTCCCACAACCCTAGAATCATAGAATAATGGAATCATTAAGGATGGAAAAGACCTCCAATACCATCTGGTCCAACTGTCCTCCTCCCACCAATATAACCCTAGGGACTAAACCATGTCCCTAAGTGCCTCCAGCACCTCCTTGGCAAACCCTTTCCAACATAAAATCATTAAGATCATTAATAAGTATCATCCTCCTTGTCTGCATAAGATCTTCTACTCCCTTTACACTGCAATATGAGTTTAAAATCTCAGGCAGGTATGAAAGGAAGATTTGAAAAAAAAGGAATTGGATAGCTTTGTTTCTTGAAAAAGAAACACTGTACAGAAAACTCTGTATACTTGCCGGTCAAACTTTTTCAATTAATAAAGCAGAACTAATCTTTAAATGCACATAAAGAAAACAACAATGAGGTACCTTAGACATTTTTTTCATGAAATAAAAGATCAGGAAAATGAAAAATTAAACTTTCCTTTTTTAGAATATATGATGTCAAAAAAAACCCAACCATTTAAACTCTGTACTTTTTGTTTGATTGCTTTGAACAGTTTAAGCGTTTTGGATTTGAAGTTTCCTCATTTTCTGAAATTGTTTTAAAATATTTCCTTATGTAAAACTTAGAATACTGCATAATGATAAAGAAATAAAAAGCTAAAAAATAAAAATAAAAAGTGTTTTTTTTTTTTTTTTTTTTTAAGGTTTTAATCAACTGTGGATATTGGTAACTTCATTTTATTTAGTTTTCCAAACAGGAAAAAAAAAAAAAGAAGTTTTCAAATTTGAAGAAAATAGCATATTTGGAAAAAATGTAACCAGGACAAGTTTCCTGATATAAAAACACATCACTTATTCTAGCCATGTGAATTAAAAACTACTTCAATGTTTCATGTTGAAACCAGCTCTTCTCAGCAGGTGTTTAAATAATTGCAAATGAAATGAAATATGTCCCTTGAAAGTCAATATGTGCAAAATTTGGCAGCTCTGTTCCTGAAAACAGTTGGATTTTCTGTTTGTTTGTTTTCAGTATGTTTCATACAGTCAGCCCATTTTGTTTCTGAAGATTATAATAGGCAAATAAACCTTCTAGTGAAATATTTAAGGAACTGTGATTTTATATGACAGTTAAGCAAACATAATGAAATTATGGATTATGGTGACAATGCTGATGCTGCTGATGTAGTTACCACAGAAGCAGATCATCTTTGGAGATCTGTGTAGGTGCCAGCATCTTTCCATATAGGGCTTACTCCAGAATCAGGAATAAGAGTGTTTGTTTGCTTGTTTATATTTAATGCAACTGCCAAAGGATATTAGCCAGTGGAGCCAATTTACTCCAGTTGCACGCCATTTGGAAGACTTTGTTCCTACCCTCCTTACAAAAAGCTAATTCAAAAGTTTCTTATTAAAAACAACAACAACAACAACAAACAACAACAACAACAAAACATATCAATGTGCATATCGTTGCGCCCAAAGTGCATATTTAAGATTAGAAATGTGCTCCTAAAAATAGGAAAATGTTCCATTGGGGAATAAATGAACTGTCCAATGACTGATCTGACCAGGCATTATCAAACTGTACTGAATTGGTTGCATAAACTGTGCCAATGGTTGAATAACAAATGTACATGACTAACAGTTATAGATACTGGTGCTTACTACAAACATCAGTATTAGAGCATATGAACAAAAGAATTTATAAACAATTCAGAGAGAAAAAGAAAAGAACAATTAATACATAGAGAAGGAGAAGTATAGATGTCTCATGAGCAGAATGAGATGTTCAATTTGACAGCATTCATTTTAAAAAAGTCACTTTTTTCTAGTTTGCAGTATTGCTTAACGCTTTAGACAATTCTGTCTGATCTGTTATAAAAGGGGAATTACTGTTGTCTAAAGAGAATAATGCTGCTCAGAGAATGAAAAGATCTGTGTTTTATTGCAATCTTGTTTAGTGTTTCAGTGTCTGAGAACAATATCACTGTTCCAGTTATTAATAAACAGCAGTTAAACCTTACCTGTCCCAAACCTTTAGCTTGTTATGCGAAGTTTTGATACATGATCATCAGGTTCTGTCCACTCCTCACAATATGACAGTAAGAAATACACCTTTCTAGGCTTGAAACAGAATTTTATTTTCCTATATAAAATATATAATTTCATAAAACCACAGAAAACTCTACTATGACCTCAGGGAAAGGTTTTGCTTCCAGGTAGTCACTGAAGCATCTGTGCAACCCAAGAAAGTTATAAGAAAGGACCTACCATACTGTTTTACAAGTCTGGCTATCATGGCGATGTTGAATTAACAATAAGTAGTGAATGATAGGATACCACCAAATGTTTCAAAATCTGAACATCATAAGATGTGAAAGGTGCCTTGAACTTTTTTCTAAGATAAATAATAGATGCTGTTGAATATTTAGACCTCTGTATTTGTCTAAGACAGAAATAGGTCTTTGATGATAAAAAAGGTCTTTCAGAAGGATGCAAATGGCCTACCAGTGCAGACTCTTTTGTGCTGACTGAATTACATTACTGTAGTGGGGAGTCATGACTGAACTCCAGTTAGTCTCTTTGTGCAACATTTTATGTAGTGATTTACATTCATGCTGAGGAAGCACAAAAATGCCATCAGTTGCCATACTTGTTTTACAACACAGGTAAAATCTTATTTCCTTCTTTTGTTCAGGTATAAACAACTACTATTTCTGATGTAAGTGCAGCAATTAATATGACTTGATAGTGTTCTATACTGACTTTGCAGAACATCCACAAACAGTACAAGTCAGTAGAAAATTTGACTCACTGTTATTTATATCTGTATCACCACATATCTATTAACATCAATTCAAATTTACAAGAGAAGTTTTTTAATCAGTGATTAAAAATGTATTTAAACAGTTCACAAATGCAGATTGATTTTGTGCTGAGTGTGAACTCATCCTATAATGGTGTGCAAGGTCCTTAACATGAAAAAGATTAGAGCTTCATTTCTGTTTGTGGAGTGAGTTATTCAGGATGAAGGCCAGTGGAGGGAGAACACAAGTTGCTATATTCCTTTTCCAAATGAGATCTTTCAAGATACATCTGGGATTATGAGACTTAGACTGAAGCAAACTAATTAATTTTTTCTTGAGTTAATATGATGGACTCCCTAAGCTTTGAAAGAATGTATATCATTTCTGGTCACCAGAAAGAGCAGCAAGGTATATGAATTACGCTTCTTTTCACATAGTTTTTGACACATTCCATGCTAAGCAAGATAGTACTTTGAGACTATGAAATTCAGTTATAACAACAATAATTAGTTGTTTATAAATAATATAGTATTATTTATAACCAGCAGTTGGGACAGGGAGGATGAAATTTGTTCTGAATTATGCTATCTGATATATATTTGGTAAGGAGCAGAAAAATTTTGTTGCAGCACAGTAAGGGAAATGTACTGTCTGCTCTTCTTATCCCATCCAGACTGAAATCTAACTAGAATTCAGAGCAGAAAATTCCCCATATTCTGAGTTTTCTGTATTGATGAATACAGCACTTGTTTTTAGTTCTCTTCTTTCAAACTTGTTGGAGGTTAGCTGTGTTCCAATATCCATGTTCTGTCTTTTGTTGTGACATTGCAATGTCCAAATGATTTCAGAAAAATAGCTAATTAAATATCCACACTGGCTGGTAGTAAATGGAAGAGCTAAATTTCGGCCTGGAGAGAAATACCATGTGTTGCATATCTGAGTTCACTGCGCTAAGGAGTTGCATCCTTCAGAGACAGAGGAACTCTGTACACACATGTCAATATATAGTCAGCTGAAGACTCATTTACCAGATTCTAGATCTTCCTTTTTTAAAAAGTTGAGATTCAGTTATCACTGCCCCTATGCTCATGCCCTCATAAAATTCCATATATTTGGATGTCTGATGCAAGCCACATTCTGGTTTTCAACTCTTTGTGAGCTTAGTCAGGGCTCAGTCATTCTTTAATGCTGATAGGACTCAGATAGCTGTTCACACTTTTGTAGTTCCTTTAAGTGATAAAATGAGTACATTTTTTTGATATACTGGAAAACAGACACTTGAGCATGAATTTGGTATCATGGGTGAATCACTTATTTTACTATATGGAACACTCCTATTAATTTCAAATATTCCAGAATGCCTTTTGATTAACTCATTTTTGTTCATTTGATAACCATGGCTATTAATAAGCACACAGAATAATTTCAGTGATGTATTTCCTTTAAAGAGTTCTGTTTCAAAATAGGTGACATGATAATTGGCTGCTTAAAAGTGTTCTTTTTGTACTGTGTAATAAGGACTCTGTCTTTGTCTGCAAGCTTAATTAATGTATGAGAATTGGACTTCAAACAAAAATAGTGCTCACAAATAACTTATCAGATCTAGAAAAACAATTTTAAAATTTAAGTAAAGGATAAATCACTTTAGCTGACAGCTATTACAGATTCTACAGAGATGTATTAGATTTTAAATGATGGTAGTATCTAAATAGGGATATAATACAGGGCTTGCAAAAATAGAAGCTAATTAAACAGGTGTTTTTTTTATTTTATATATATATATATATATTATGCTGTATTCCGTCTGGCATCTTTTGGTATCTTTTATCTTTAGTGTAGTCAACACATACTGCAAAGACCTGATTAACATAAGAAGAAATTATGAGTACAGAAACAGGGTTACCCAGAGGATTTTTCCCTCCCTCCCCCATTTTAGGAAATGGCTTTTAATCAAAGAGTCATGCCTGATCTCCAGGATAACTAATTAAATCCAGGAAGATTGAACATTGAATATATTAATATTGAAAATGTTTCCGTTATATACTTAAGTAATATATGAGTAGCCCATTGAAGAAGATAATAGATTTTATTAAAAGTGTTTTTTTTTGTTTTTTTTTTTGTATCTAGGGAGTAGGGCAGGCTGACAATGATATTTTATCAGAAAAGCAGCAGGTTTAATGCATCTGATGATGTAGCAGCTGAATTAGAAGACAGAGGGGTCTGGATTGAATCCTGATCAAGGTTATTTCTTTCATGTTTTTACCTTTTCACAGTGCACACACACACCAATTGTTTCTGTGAATAGCAGAAGGAATTTTCAGGATGTATTTAGTCATATTCTTTTTTTCTCTTCTCTCTCCCTTTCAAAGTGTTCTGACACTGTCCTGATTTTTTCCACAAAAACCCCTTCCAACCATTTGAACAGAAGATATATATTTACTCCAAATGCTTTTCCCCTCTTTTTGTTCATCTATAATTTTGTATAACATTAAATTGCTTTCTTCAAGGAGATGCACTTGCTTTGAGTTTCCAGCAATAATAAGATCTTTTTACAATTTCTAAATCCGCAGAAGGGGGGTGGGGGGTGGGGGGAAGAGAGAGAGATGGGGAGAAAGATAGTGAACTGCATGTTTTCATGATCTTCAGTCTGGGGCACTGAGTTTTCTTTGATCCACAAGCTTTTCACAATGAAAAAGAGTACCAGAGATTTTAAAACACTATGACATTCTCAGGCTACATCAAATTGTCTACTGCAGTCTATTAGAAAGATTATCAAAGCAAGTCTCTATTTCTTTGTGATTGCTCACGGGTACATTTATACTTGTAGCAAATTACCCAGAATAAGTAACTGCAAAAATGTTTTTATATGGAAGGAGTTTATATGTTTGAGTGCAAGAGTGCTATTAACCCCATATATACTTTAAAAATAGTGCTGAATAACTGATATTGCTGCTGTAACTTTCCTTGTGATCATTTTCAGTCTAAGTGCATGCAAACAGACAGTGTGTAAATGAATGAGGTGTTTGTGAAGTTTCGTTTAACATAACTCAGGTGAAAGACTGCATACACTTGCAAATAATATCATAAGAGATTATGCTCAAGTCAAAGCACAGAAGTGAATGTTACTTCTGTCTTAAAATAATAATGATGAGTTGCTGTTTTATGTTCTTTTGTTTGTCAGGCAACAAACTTTGTGAAACAGATTCAGTCTTAATCAATATCACCTAAGGCAACATTTCACTGATTAAAAAACAAGATTGTGTCTGATCATCTGTGTTATCGCAATTGATACTTTAATTCCTAATAGCTGCGGAAGATTCCTTGGCAACATTATTTATTTGTACTTTGAAATTCTCCACAATCTCAGAATTTTAATATGGAAATAAATGAAATAGGAGAAAGATGGTTAAAAGAAATCTATTTTCAAATATTCAGTTATCTCACTCATTCAAGGTTATCAATAAACTACAGGGCTATTATTGTCCTTTCAGGACCCATTTTTCACCATTCTACACTAACATCCTATGTTTACAGGAAATAAGGTATGTCAGATGTCACCATTGACAATGGAAACTATTGCCCTTGAAAATGTAGGCCAAAAGGAGAACTAATATTTTTGGCTTGCTATACCTGTTAGTCTTAAGACAAATGTCATCTTCCAATAAGGCAACAGAAGGTATATATTGTAAAGGTTTCTGTGCATCTATGTAAGCAAGAATAAATAGATACCGTTGTTCAGTTAATAATGACTAGGCACTGCCCTGGTGTCCCGCTTCTCAGCCTCTATTCTGTGCATCTAACATAATTTAAATTGATACCACGTGAAGAGAAGACAGGGAGAAGACACCTGTCTGTATGCTGGTTTAAACATCATCTCCAGCTATGAGATCTCTGTCCATAGCCTCCACCAAGGTGATGATCTTCACTTCTTTGGGGCCAGCTCTCTGGTGGTGCAGCCCTGTCACTAGCTGCAATCAGACTGTAGGGATCAGCTATGTCAGGAGCCTGGCCCAGGTCCTCCATGTTTCAGATGAAGAGCCACCCCTGAGGCTGGGTGTGGTCTGGAAGCTGGTTGGTGACATGCCTGGCCTTGCTGGTCCTTACTTCACCTTGCTGCCTTAACTTCAGTTCCCTTGCACTGCCTGCTGCCTCCTGACACATCCTCATTAATCTGGCCACTTATTTTTAGGAACATCAAGTCCTTCTTATTATCAAGTGGATTATAACCTATAAAATATACTAGCAGCCATCACTCCGGTGAGATACATACCTATATTGGTATGGAAGCCAGGCAGCTCCTAGGCAGGCAGGAATTAAGAAGGGCTTCAAGCAAAGCATGCTGTATTTACACATAAAAAACCAAACAACCAATCAACCAACCAACCAACCAACCAACCAACCAACCAACAACAAAATATCCCTGAGTACGGAAAAAGAAGCGGTAAAGAAAAGGACCTGTTTCTTAAAGTGAAAAACAAAATCCAGCTCCCACCAGGACAACTTTGGTTGTAGGGTGCAACCAAACACCATACAAGGTCTTCATCAGCAGCTGTTCACTCTACAGCCTTGAGTTTTCCTCATTCACTACCCCTTCACTCAAGTGTACATACAATTTCCACTTATATTTTCAAAATACTAGATTGGCAAGCCACAGAATTTATAATACATGATTTGGAGCTACATACCATTGGCTAATTAGCAAGTGAGCTGAGTGAGCAGCTGGCAGGCCAAACTTCACTTTGCAGCTTTTTATCCCCCTGTGAGTACTAGTATTTATCCATCACTCTTAATCCATCTTCTTCACAACTACAATTTTTTTTTCCTTAGGTTGTACCTCTCCAATTTTATATGCTTTAAATAGGTCACGTTTCAAAAGTATTAGGCAGATGAAGTTACAATCAGGTAGCATAACTAAATAAGCCTGATTTCTTTAGGAAATCCAGTTTAAAAATGAAGACTGCATGTGTGATTTCCACAGGTAATATTTACATGAATACTAAGAGAAGATTGCAGAGAAATTGTGATCTTCAATTCTTATAAAATAGAAAGTAAAGTAGATACTAACACATAATCATAGAATCATAGAATCATAGAAACATTAAGGTTGGAACAGACCTTCGAGATCATCTAGTCCAACCATTACCCTACTACCAATGTCATCCATTAAACCATGTCCCTAGGCACCAGGTCCAACCTTTCCTTGGCTACTAAGATGGAGAAGGGACTAGAGAGGAAGACATATGAGGAGCAGCTGAGGTCACTTGAACTGTTCAGCTAGGAAAAGTGGAGGCTGAGGGGAGACCTCATCGCGGTCTACAACTTCCTCACAAGGGGGAGTAGAAGGGCAGGCGTTGACCTATTCTCTTTAGTGACCAGTGATAGGACCCACGGGAATGGTGTCAAGCTGCAACAGGGGAGGTTCAAGTTGGATATCTTCATTGTTTCTTCACTGAGAGGATGGTTGCACACTGGAACAGGCTCCCCAGGGACATCGTCACAGCACTAAGACTGTTGGAGTTCAAGAAGCATCTGGACTATGCTCTCAATCATATGGTCTGAATTTTTGGGTAGACCTGTGTGGAGCCAGGAGTTGGACTCGATGATCCTTGTGGGTCCCTTCCAACTTGGGATATTCTATGATTCTATGATTTCCATGAACACCCCCAGGGACGGTGACACCACCACTTCCCTGGGCAACCTGTTCCAATGCCTGACCACTCTTTCTCAGAAGAAATGTCTCCGAATCGTTTTAGCTGTTGAAGAGTAGTGCTCTTTGTTCAATTCCTTGTTTTAATTGTTGAAGAGTAGGGGCGTAACGTTTCCCTTTTACCACTCACCAGTGACATCACCCGACTGCCAGGACTTTTCAAATATGATGGACAGCAGGTTTGCAACTACATCAGCCAGTTCCCTCAGGACTCTGGGATTCATGTCGTCAGGTCCCATAGACTTGTACCTGTTTAGATGCATCAGGTGGTCTCAAACCTGCTCTTCACTTACTGTGGGTGGGACTTTGATCCTCCAGCCTCCATCTACGGGTTCAGGGAAATTAAAGACTTGGGAAGCCCGTCTACCAGTGCAGATGGAGGCAAAGAAGTTGTTGAGCACCTCTGCCTTCTCCATGTCTCTCATTGCCAATTACTCAGATATAGAAACTCACTCCTGATATAAGAAATTAGCCACCTATAATCGCCTACACACAACTATTTTCACCCCTCAGTCTATTTTCACAAATTGTAAAGGAGCATGGTGGCCCTCTGGAACTCCTCCTGATGCCCCAGTACAGCAGCCTGAAGGAAGTTGGGTCCTCTCTTCTGCTCTTCGTTGAGGCTCTGTGCAGAAGGGATGTCACCTCTTGCACAGGGGCTGGGGGATGGGAAAAAGCACTCACACAACCCCTGAGAATCAGCAACACAGTTCTTTATTGCTGGGACATCTTGCAGGTGAGCCTGCGGGATGTCCATGGTGTTTGGCAGCTCCAAGCTAATGCTTGGGATAGAGCCTGAGCAATGACTAGAGAGCTCATCGGCCACTCCTGTGACGCTGCTGGTGCACTTGGATGGCAGAGAGCAAAGACATGCCAGGGTAGTCAGAAGTCTGATCTGTCCGAGGTGGATCCACTTCCATCAGATCTTTCACACCAGCTGGTGGAACCACCTCCATGGGCTCCACAGTGTTTGCCAGAAGGATAAGCCATTCCTTTCCCAGGACTGCCCAAACAGGATGCCTGAAATGTTTTCAGGCCAGGGTGCTGAACCAGAGGGTCATCCAGTTCCACTCGTAGGTCCCATGCCACTGTCCTGTTGATTTCCATTTGTGGGTTTGATGCTGCCATCTGGTTTACGGCCATGGCTGGGTCCCACACTGTGTTCCAGACTATGGGCACGGCTCTGCTCCATCTGGATGTCTGCCTGATGCTCCTGCCTTTTCCCCACACCACCATTGTGCCAATGGGAAGGCCCAGGCCCCCTGTCGCTGTATGGCTGAGGGGGCAGCCTGTTCCTTGCTTTGTTGCAGTCCCAGTGCTAATGCTTATAAGTGTCTGTGGGCTGCATGCCAGAGGTCTCTCGAGCACTGGTGTCTGTTGTACTACAGGCGCTATCTCTCTGCCCATGACACTTCTCATTAGGAGCCTTTCTTCTCAGTGCTTCCTTGGACTGCATCGCTGTCCTCCCACACCAAGGAGGGTTGCTGCTCACCTTCCTGCTTCTGGTCTTCTTCTTGCCACACAAGCTGGCTGTCAGTGCCTAGAAGCTCAGAGAGTTGCGGGCCAGCTGCAAGAGGTCCTGGTTTATAAGGCCCAGAGCAAAGGCGGGGCAGTGGTGGCCACTGTGACCTCAGCAAGGATCTGTGATGGAGTGGCCCACGCATGGCCAAAGGTGGCTCTGTTCGGAGTGGCCTGGAAGATACCCTCACATGGAAGAAGGAGGAGGGTTGGGGGGGCTGAGGGCCCCTTTTCTGGGGGAAAAGAAAAAAAAATGTGACCTACATGCAGGTTTGTAAATAAAGTATTCCCCAGTGAAGCTTTTGACTTCTCCAGTACTCCAGATACGCCCTGAGAAATGCCAAATCAAAAAATGAGAAGGAAGCCAGTTGATTTATAGAATACCTAACAGTATTTCTAAGCCATTGTGACATTGCAATAGAGATCTAAGATCAAGCATCTGAGAGAGTGAAAGGAATTGCAAGTAAGACACTTTGACCTTTGTTATGGAACATGTTTGGTTGGTTAGTTGGTTGGTGTATGTCTTGTTTATTGTTTTCTTTTCATGCTTATTTGAGAAAAAAATAAAACACTGTTATTTCATCCTCTTTAAAAGAGCAGCCTATGCTCATTGATATGTTCAGTGTTTTGTGCCACTCTGCCAATGGATGAAAGTAGTAGTTACACTGGGACCACAAACATTTTGTGCAAATGAGTTGCAGAAAACAGACAAAGTAAATTTAATGTCAAGATACTTCTTATCACACTTCTTTTTCATTACTATCCACTATCTTAAAATCATCAGAAACTTTCTCATGCTATTTCCTTTCCCAGTTTTTGAAACAATATTTTAAAGCTGACACAAAATACTGTTATTTAGAGTCCCTACAACCACATCTCTTCATTTTGTATGTCCTTTGCTTTTTCTAATGCTACTCACAAATTCCTTGGACAGCCTTGCTCTGATCTCATGTCTTTTGCAGAAACTCTGAAAATTTATATTGACAGTGATTTGTTTAACTTAGATTCACATAATTCTATGTCTCTGCAAGGCTTACATCTCTTTCTTGTGATATTTCCCTCTCTATATACTTCTTCAGTTTATGGATCAATTTTCAATTACCCTATTTTTATTTTTATTTTTTAATTAATGATGATTGTTGTTACTTGGCAGCACTTTCACTGTGTAGACAGTGATTTATTGATATGGGACATCCTGTTTTGTAATGATGTAATAATCTCAACTAACAAGAGTAACGTATTATTAGCTGAATAATTACTTTCTTAACAAGAAATAAGAATAAAGAACAAATTGGGATTCAAAGTGTCTAATGAAACATTACTTTTATAAGAAATTTTTAGTTAAAAAGGAATTTTCTTGACTTTCTTAGGGCAGCTTTTCTTTTTCAGAACTATTTAAGTAATTTATTTCCATTAGTTCCATAATTAAATTATTATGAGTTAAATGATAAATTATTTAAAAGAATAATTGGTTTCTTAACATTTAAAAATATAATATCAGAGAATCTCAGACAATTTATTTATTTTTTATTTTTATTTATTTAATAAAAGAAGAATAGCAAGGTGTAAGGCAGTGTGTGTAGCTTACCAAGAAAACCATGCAAAATGATGTACAAGATAGATCTGACAATTCTTACAATAAATCTTGTCTTAGCTTTTATCCATACTTTGGCATAGGAAAATTAGACACTGTGCCAGGATTTGGAAACTGCAGATTCATTACTTCATTCTAAAATGGCCATTTACTGTTCTTCCATGTCCCAATTTCGCTGTGAGAGAAGACTGTAAAGATTTCTAGGACACACAACATGCCTATTAGGTGCTAATTGTGTGGCCAGTACACCTGATACTTACTGTTTTTTAACTGATCAGTGGAGTGTCATCAGGTTATTCGCTGTTGACTTGGTATTTACAGTTGTATATAAATGTTCTAGTCCAAAAAGTGATGTTCATTTTTGCAATAAATCTTTCTAAGACTATTTTGTTATTGCTATGAAAAACTTTTTAAAGCTCTTTCAGGCTTCAGTCTGATCAGTATGGGGTTTTATAGCTTTGTCCTTCTGTTCCAACTGCTTTACAGAGCAACAATGGAGCTCTGAAATACTATTCAGAGCAACATAACTAGCTAAATTTCAGTGACCTTTTTATCTCCTTTTTATTCTCTCTCTTCTCATCTTTTATATATATATATATATATATTTTATATATATATATATTCATTCATTGTCAGTATGCTTTTTCAGTGATTTATGCAAGAAGATATCTAGGATAAGATAGAAGTCAAAAAAAGTTCCTGAACATTAGCCATTTTTGGCAACTGTCAAAACTTGTCAAAAAAGTGTCAAAACATCATAATAAAACATCCATTTTCTCTTTAGTACCTTTTATGCTGACCGATCAAATAAGTAATACCACTCTTGTAGAATGGAGGAGGAAGAGGAGGAGGAAATAATTGCTTTTGCCATAAATCTCTGTTTGGAAACTAAGCAAAATCATTATGGAAGTTACTGTTATAAAAAAATGCCTTTAAAAAAAAATCTTGAATTTTGCACATTTTGTTTTGTTTTCACAAATAAGTTGTTTCTTTATTGCTGTAATAGTTGTGATCATATACACTGCTGATTTACTAACACAAAAGCTTGTGTGACAGGAAGTAGTTTTTACTAAGTTCTTCTTTATCTTAAGTGTTGTTTATTTTCACCTCAGTTTTATTCGTCTTCTACCCTGCAGAGGATGTGAAAGAAAATGGAATAATTTGTTAAATATTTTTCATATATATATATATAATATATATATATACATACACACACATATATATATGAAATAAAAAGAAAACACAAGTGTGAAAAAAAAATATTTAAGTTAGTTAAAAAAATTATAAGGCTAGTTAAGACCCAATACAGAGGCCTAAAAACTCTCTTTACAGTCAAATTCGTTCAGTCCCAGTATTCATCAGAAGAAGCCAGAAGAGAACATGCTCCTCCATTGCATGGTGTTCACAAAGGTGAAAGCAATGGTTTGACCCTCCATTAAAAATGAAACTTTTTTTTTTTTTTTAAAAAGGATAAAATTATAAAAAAGCTTATTTTAGAAATGGTTTGAGTCACTGCCCTTGTTTCAGCTGAAACAGAGTTAATTTTCTTCATAGTGGTATGTTGACAACGTACTTATGTTTTAGTTGTTGCAGAGCAGTGCTTACATAGAATTAAGGACTTTTGAGCTTCTCATGCTGCTCTGGCAGCAAGGAGGCTGGGTGTGCACAAGAAGCGGACACAATCAAGACAGGTGGCCAAAACTGGCCAAAGAGTTATTCCATAACATATGGTTTAATGCTCACCAACAAAAACTGTGGGCAGTTGGCTGGTGGGGTGCAGTTGCTGTACAGGGACTGTCTGGGCACCGGTCAGCTAGTAGTACATCACGTGGTTTGTGTATATAGTTATTTTACTTTTTGTTTGTTTGTTTGTTTGTTTGTTTTGATTCTCTCCCCCATCACATTGAGGTGGAGAGCAAGTGAACGGCTGTGTGGTACTTAGCTGCTTGCTCAGTTAAACCCCAACAGTAATATCAAAGGTTAAAAAGAAATAAATGCAAGCAAGTCTAAGATAAAATACCAATGGGTATTAGGTGACTGACAACAGAATAATTTAAAAATCATTAAACTAAACTAACAGTAACTCTTCTATAAATATCTATGGATTATTGATTTTGTGTAAATCAAAAGGTCTTAAGCCTTTGATCTTCCAGAGAGCAGAAAAGTAGCTTGAATTAACTTCCTATTGGGTTGCTGCTGCTGCAAAAAAAAGTCAGAATTTAGGTTTAGGAAACACTTTTTTTTTTTTTTTTTTTATCTCTCCCGATGCATTTTGAGTCCCCTTTTGACAGAGAATGTATGTGAAAGGATACCACGAGTGTGTGAAAAAGCTGTACCCACTATAATTGTTCAGTTATAGACACGTATCCTCTTGTGGAAGCCCAAGGAGACAGCATGTGCTTCTTTGTGGCAGGGTGACTCCTCAACTGAAGGTCAACTGAACTCAGTTCTGACACATATGTTAAGGGCAAACCAATGGTGTCCATCTGGAGCAGAGTGGTGACATAATATGCCCTATTTGCTGGCCTGATCAGGTTGGTTGTCTGACAATTAATTCTCTTTTAAATCTGTGCTGAATCTCAATACAAAACCTGTACCAAGACAAGGCAGGACAAGCACTTAAAAGCCAGAGTCCAAAGTGAGCAGGTATCCTGTATCTTTTGTGAGCAAGTTATGCATAAGTGGTGCTGTGAGTGGGAAAACAGAGAGAAGTATGCCATAAAGTAAGCATGTGTGTGTGTGTGTGTTGTTTTTTTTTCTTTCTTCTTTCTCACTCTCTCTCTCTTTTTCTTACTTGTAAATGTCAACATCTCGCTGTGCTGTGGAGGTAGTAATCACTTGCAGGACCCAACTGTAACTTGGCAAAAGCCTGCTAAAGATGGGTTGATTGAATGAATGGAGTCGTCCCTGTGAGAAAGTGTCCCCCAGCTCATAAGTTGTATACCAATTCTACCAGCTTATAAGTTGTATACCAACTCTTCAGGCTGGGGCCTGGAGTCAAAGCAAGTTCCTACCTTTTTATATCTGTGCCTTCCACAAAGCAATATCATCTTGTAGCTTAATTTTTCCATAGTCCCACTTCAATTAATCAGTTTAAGGTACTTATCATACAATACTTAAGTGAATATGTACAGTAATTTCCCACTCTTTATTGTTATGAATCTAACATGTAAAATGTCTTAAACTGTTAAACTACATGTATTTTACCATTCCAGTTTTGTATTATATAAGTCTATCTACTTCAAGTTCTGATAACAAGTGCATGTGATTATGTAACATATTTCACTCATAAAAAACAAAACAAAACAAAACTCCTATATTTCAGGCTGAGGCAAAATTTTATTATTTATTTGTTTATTGCTTTCAATAACAAATAGAAAATTTCCCCTTGATTTGTGTTTGGGTGTATGTTCACAATGAATTAAATATTCAGGAAATATTAGACTGCTGATCTATTTTTTGTTTTCTATAGTAAGATTCATATCAAGAAAAACACTGTGTTTTTTCCATGCACCTTATATAGTTTCCTGTAAAAGGAGTAAGCTATTGCTTTTAACCGCAGGTCTCTCTGAAAAGAAGTCCCTGGATAACTCACACAAATTTGAATTCTACAAGAGGAATGAGAAACAAAAGAGGTGAAGGGCATAAAGACATTGTTGAGTCAACTTCCTGTGCACTACTCACACATATGGAACTATTACTGCTGCTGAATTGTAAAGGTGCTTTGCAGATGATTTATAGATTACACTAAATTAAAGTACAATGCTTTTTCAGGAACTGTTTTATGTTATGCCTTTATCATATCACATCATCAACAGCACAGGATGAATATAAATAAAATAGAATGCCACAATTCTTTTGCAACACACAACCAAAACATAATAGTAAGACCACAGAAAGCAATCAGAATCTTTTAAAAACAATGTACAAACTACAATAACTGATTAGAGCTTTGCTGCTCTTTATCTCACATTCTCTTCCATCATCTGACTTCTGAGTTACTGTATGAGCTTCATGTAGATGAAACCTTGATATTTATCACCACTAAACAGCAGGATATAATGGTGAATGTTTATGTGCTGCTGCTGCATTACAATTTCTCGCAATATTCACTTGTGAGCTGAGATTGGTATCATTGACTATGTAGTTTTTAGCATTACTTCAAATACATCTGTCATGTCTTCCTCTATGGAGGCAATATGAACAAATGAAACACTGTGCTTCCACTGACTGATTAGGTAGGTGCCTTAGTAAGAAAATTCTGCATAGACTGAGTTGGACAGTTGAATGACAGATGCACAGCTGGGACATGTTTAGTAGAGACTATTGAGCAGACAGCACTGCCAATTTATAACTGCTGAGGCCTGAGTTTGCTTTTGGCAATTATTATTTTTCTTTCTAGATTTTTCTATCCTTGTCAGAAAGCCTAATGTGGTCACAGTTTTTTTTGTCACTCTTGCAGCTCCTTTCAATATTCCAAATTTCATTTCTGAAAATAAGGTAAATCTTTTGTGTGAAGCTTTTGTGTGTAATTCTGTAAAGCAGAGGATACGTCTGTCTCCAGAGGTATTTTCAACATGATTGTGTTGGTGTTCTGTAAGGCGTTTCATCTTCTTCTGTCTCTTCTAGTGTCTTCTTGTTATGTTGTAGAATTTAGTAGGGGTAGTAAATCATTGCTTTGCATTAAATAGTATCTCAGTTCTGGAACTTCAAAGCAATATATGTAGTACTACCTTCCACAACCACCTATTAACTCAAACAGCATAGGAAAGAATAGAAGTTAATTAAAAGTACAACTAATTAAGCAAGTATTTAATTTAATTTAGAACACTGCAAAAGGCATTGTATTTTGAGTCCCCAGAGGAAAGTTATGGTGGAGCCAAGAAGCATTGACTTTAGTTTGTGGGTATAAACGGGCCAGAACCTTTTATTTTACTTGTACAAAACTTTCATTGGGATTTGCAAAATAAAACTAGTGCCATGAGCTTCAGAGTCCACATGCAAGCTACTGTGAAATAGAGAAGCTAAATTTACAAGTTATGAAAAAATCACTGCAAATTATGTTACAATAAGTCTCTACCTTGAGAAACAAAAAGCTAATCAACAAAATTACTAAAAATGATGATGTATAATGAAACACATCTAGTGTAAATAATATATTTAACTATTTATTTTTTTATAAGCTGAAGGTGATTTTTGTAATTACTGAAAATATGTTAAATAATGTATCATCTTACCTGGAAGTCAGGAACTGCTAATAATATATATTTCAAGGTAACAAGGTAACAAGGTAACGCCTTGCCGAGGCGATCGGCTCCAGGGCAGACGCGTTCTGCAACGGAGCGGGGGAGCGGGACAGGCAGGGCTTTTTTTCCGACATCGAGGTGGCTCGAGGGAGTCGCCAGGACCCGGCAGCCCTCGCGAGAGAGGCTGACGAGGTATAGGCGGAGCCACCAGCTCCCCCTCCCCGGCCGTTCAAAAGCAGCCCCTAGGGAGCGCGAGTGACCAGGAGCGCTGTGAACAGGGTAGGCAAACAGGGTGTGGCGCGTCAGAAGGGTGGGCGCGGCAGTTCGCACAGGCAGGGCGAGCAGGGAGGGCAGTGAGGGCGGAGTTTCACCCCGCCCATAAGAACAACATCTTTAACGGCTGTCGACTGCTAACTGGGTTGCGATGGTCTTCACCAGGCAGAGCACTCTCACTAGAAAGTCTGTGGCCACCCGGACTGACCGCCTGCTCAAAAATGTGGCAGTTCAGGTCTCTGGGTGCAGGGAATGCCTGAGCCTGTTGCTGCCATCTGAGGGAGGCAGAGGCGCCGTGTGTGTGAGCTGCAAGCAGGTGGATGACCTGGTCCGCCTGGTGGCGGAACTCAAAGAGGAGGTGGAGAGGTTGAGGGCTATCAGGGAGTGTGAGTGGGAGACTGGTGGAGTAACTCCCTGCAGGGACTGAAGGAGAGGTACTGGGGTGAGACACCCCGAATGGAGATGGACCCCCTGCCCTATCACTGTCGGGCAGGGGGAGGGGACCTAGATGTTGAGGAGGAATGGAGACAGGTCCCTGCTCGACCTCGCAGGCAATGTCCCCACCTACCGGCCCCACCTTCCCAGGTGCCCTTACGTAACAAATTTGAGGCCCTGGAGCTTGAGAGACTGGTGGGTGAGGACGAGGTAGAAAGTCTACCCAGGAGGATGCCTAGGGCGAGGAGGTCGCCTCCACGCCTCAAGACTGCCTCCACCAAGAAAGACAGAAGGGTGACTGTAGTAGGCAACTCCCTTATCAGGGGAACGGAGGGCCCTATTTGTCGACCTGACCCTACCTGTAGGGAAGTCTGCTGCCTCCCTTGGGCCAGGGTCAGCGATGTTGCCAGGAAGCTTCCCAACCTGGTCTGCCCCTCTGACTACTACCCTCTTTTGGTAGTCCAGGCTGGCAGTGATGATATTGAAGAGAGAAGCCTGAAGGCTATCAAACAGGACTTTAGGGGACTGGGACGGTTAGTGGATGGAGTGGGAGTACAGGTGGTGTTTTCATCTATCCCTGCAGTGGCAGGGAGGGGTTCCAAGAGGACACGGAAAGCCCACCTGATTAACACGTGGCTCAGAGGCTGGTGCCAACACAGAAATTTTGGTTTTTTTGACCATGGGGCGCTTTACTCGGCACCCGGCCTGATGGCCGCAGACGGGTCCCTATCTCTAAGGGGAAAATGGATCCTAGCCCAGGAGCTAGCAGAGCTCGTTGAGAGGGCTTTGAACTAGGAAAGAAGGGGGATGGGGTTGTTGGAGCTGTGCCAGGGGGAACGATGGTAAAGCCGGGGAAGAAGGTAATGGCCTGGATAGGCTGGACCGATGGGCTGAAGTCAACTGCATGAAGTTCAACAAGGCCAAGTGCCGGGTCCTGCATCTGGGGTGTAACAACCCCAAGCAGCACTACAGGCTGGGAGAAGAGTGGTTGGAAAGCTGCCTGGCGGAGAAGGACCTGGGAGCACTGGTTGATAGGCAGCTGAATATGAGCCAGCAGTGTGCGCAGGTGGCCAAGTAGGCCAACAGCATCCTGGCTTGCATAAGCAGTGTGGCCAGCAGGTCTAAGGAGGTGATTGTCCCCCTGTACTCGGCTCTGGTGAGGCCGCACCTCGAGTACTGTGTTCAGTTTTGGGCCCCTCGCTACAAGAAGGACATGGAGGTGCTCGAGAGAGTCCAGAGAAGGGCACCGAAGCTGGTGCGGGGTCTGGAGAACAAGTCTTACAAGGAGCGGCTGAGGGAGCTGGGGTTGTTTAGCCTGGAGAAGAGGAGGCTCAGGGGAGACCTCATCGCTCTCTATAGGTACCTTAAAGGAGGCTGTAGCGAGGTGGGGGTTGGTCTATTCTCCCACGTGCCTGGTGACAGGACGAGGGGGAATGGGCTAAAGTTGTGCCAGGGGGGGTTTAGGCTGGATGTTAGGAAGAACTTCTTTACTGAAAGGGTTGTTAGGCATTGGAATGGGCTGCCCAGGGAGGTGGTTGAGTCACCATCCCTGGAGATCTTTAAAAGACGTTTAGATGTTGACCTTAGTGATATGGTTTAGTGTAGGACTTGTTAGTGTTAGGGCAGAGGTTGGACTAGATGATCTTGGAGGTCTCTTCCAACCTACACGATTCTGTGATTCTGTGATTCTGTGATATATACCTTAATGAAATGTTCTACATGGTAACCTTGCATACAACACCTCAATGGAAAGCAGACCTAGAACAAAATGCCACAATATCAGGTTTGCCCTATATATTACTAAATATTGTTGCAATAATAGATGATGTTTTGTCTAGTATTGAATGTATTTATTACATATTATATAGAATCACTGTAGAATCATAGAATGGTTTGGCTTGGAAGGGACCTTAAAGGTAATTTTGTTCCAACCACCCTGCCATGGGCAGGGTCACCTTGCACCAGACCAAGTTACTCAATGCCCCATCCAACCTGGCCTTGAACGCTTCCAGCTTCTCTGGGCAACCTGTTCCAGTGCTTCATCTCCCTCAGAGTAAAATAATTTTCCTTAATATCTAATTAACTCTATCCCTTTTAGCTTAAAACCTTTACCTCTTATCCTATCACTACATTCCCTGATAAAAGGTCCCTCCTCACCTTCCCTGTATGCCCCCTTTATGTGCTGCAATGCCACTATAAGGTCTCTCTTGAGCCTTCTCTTCTCCAGGTTGAACATTCACAGCTCTCTCAGTCTGTCTTCACAGGAGAATTATTCCAGTACTTTGATAACCTTTGTTGTCCTCCTCTGGGCTTGCTCGAATGTCCATGTTTTTCTTTTTCTGGGAGCTCTAGAACTGAGTGCAGTACTCCAGGGGTCTCATGAGACTGGAGCAGAGTGGGAAAATCTACTTCAACCTCTTAGCTTCACTTATGTTGATGTAGCCCATGATACAACTGGTTTTCTGGTCTGCAAGTGCACATTGCTGGCTCATATTCATTTTTTTTCATCCAAGTTCTTTGCTCTTATCATCCAGGTTCTTCTCATATCATACCATTGCATTTGCTTTACAGCTGGTGGAGCAGATAGTTTGCGTTCCTGTTTCCAATTTAAATTCATAAATATTTTTACAGTGTACAGAGAATAAAACAAAGATCAGTGTCCTTTTGCATTAGGCACCTGGAAGAGACAGAGGCAAATCCAATGCCACAAAAAAAAAAAGTTATTCTCTAAAGAAGAAAAAAATGAGATGAAGGATAACACTGTAAGCTGAATTAGTCAGAACATTTTGATTTTGACTTTATTTTACTCTTAAAACAAAACAAAACAAAACAAAACTTTGAGTAAAAATTACACATCAGTTCTTTATTTAATCAAATATAGTCAGAGAATCACTGCTACCTGGAGTGGATCTAAGGATCAAGAGACCCAGCAGAAGAAATGTTTAAAAATAATATACAGCTGACTACTTCAGTGAGCAAAAGACTATGTGGGTTATGTTTACCTTTTGCTGTTCATGCTGTGAGACAGATTTCCCATTCAGCATTCTTCAATGACTCTTTATTTCAGGTACTCTTGTTTGCAATTACTGGGTGCAAACTGAACACTATATTTATTAAGTTATATTGGATAATAATAGTTTTGCTGCTAGACTTAATTTTCTGTTTGTAACACTGGCATTATTTGCAAGCCAACTTTGATGCTCCAAAGCATCAAAGGAAAGTTGCTGCATCCTCTTGCAGCTAAGATGTGTGAGAGCTAACTTGCAGTCTCCAAGGATTTGAGATTCATACCTTACGGATTTGTGGAATAACCTAGATTTCTTATTTTTTTCCTTCTTGTTCAGGCTGATGTGTATTTATTATTGCTTGACTTGTTTGTTTGTTTGTTTGTTTTTTTGGCATATATACAGAAAAGTTTCTTAGGAAATATGTAATCAGATGCATATTACTTAAGCCACTGGGAAAAAGGTAGCCAGTTACGAAGAGTTCCTCAGCTGACATAAAAATCTTTTCACCCTTTCTGTCTTCATCCAGGCATAAATGAAAATGTATTCACGAAATTGTATGCAAAAAATAATAGCATTGAATTCTGAAAAAAGAAATATATATATATAAAAAAATCACTTTTATCAAAAGAGGTCTCATGAAAGGTTCTTTGGAACTGCACAGGTTCATCAGTTCTTGTGGTACCTACAGTGGCCAGTCTCATCAAAAAGTTAAAAAGAATAATGAAGAAACTAAATCTGAATGACCATAATTCACACTGCTGGACTGTCAGTGATCTGAGGATCCAGTGTTGCCTGGGCATATCAGTAATATTGTGAGATACTAGTCTGGAAGGCCTGCCTTCCAGGATACATCACAGATGGCTGTGTGGATTGGGAGTAGAGTCTATCAATATGTTAGAATATTTTCACATCTCTAATAAAAGGTGCCTGCCAATCCAGCAAAGCACTAAACAGGAGACATACTGTAGACAATAAAACAACTTATTCTCTAGGGATGGCCAGATTGCAAAAAGTGCATGCCACATGAGTTTACTAGCTACTGAGAAATGAGCCTTGTGTGCAAAATGAGACTCTGTTTACAGGAGACCAAACAATAATCCTGATAGAATTAAGAGTTAACATCACCAGAATGATTTATGCTTCAGACTCAGGAGAAGGGGCTTGGGCAAGTACAGCAAGGAGATATGTCCCTTGGAAAAAAAAAAAAAAAAAAAAAATCAAGCTCAGAATAAGTAACAAGTGAAGTATAAAGGAGTAAAGTAATAAAAGAATAAAAATAAGACAGTGAAGTCCCCTACAGCTAATTTCTACTGGCAGAAAGTACTTCTCCACTGTACGTTTGTAATACAGTTTCAGTGGAAGAAGACTTTCTGGAAGCTACAAGAACTGGTACCTGGAAATTGAAGAAATATCTTGCAGTTGATAGTACACGTGGCATGTACAATCAAATAATATGCTACAAAATTCCAGTGACTCATCTCCACATGGGAATGGGATTGGAAATCAAAACTTCTTCAAATGTCTACTCATAAAGCAATAATTAAACAAATCCAGTAACAGAAATCAAATATGTAAGCAAGACAATGTAAAAAAGATCCCTGCCTGGCAAGTCTTGTAGCCCATGGAAGAGCTGGTGAGCTGATGTTGTGGTTTTAGAAATAAATAAAGAAATAAACCTTGTCTTTCCAACAAAAAGGACAATTTGCTGAAACCTGAAGAGGAAGATCACCAGAGGGCAGGAACTCAGTCAAATGAGTAAGCAGAAAAAATTCTAATTTAGGTGACAGACTGCTATAACAAATGAGTAGTCCTAGAATGAATCAGCAAACAGCTTTATAAAGTAGTGGCAAAACCAACCAACAAAACAGAAACCAACCAAACAAAAAAAATCAGCAGTTAGACCTACCTCAACAGTGAAATACCCATGTAGTACAACTGCAGATATGAAGTTTTATAATTTCTTGACTAACATCTCAACGTAGGACTAAAAATTGGAAAGATCAGGGTCTACCAGCTAACATAGACAATGTCAGATTCATAATATCTTTTGGGAAGAAATCAGGTACAGTTGTAAAATGCACAGATAAAAAGGACTCTGGAAAGCATGGCCTATTGTGAAATAGATTGTCTTCTCCTTTTGTACTAGTTTCCACCTTGTGAGACAGATCACTGCAGAAACTGGCACATGTTCCTGTGAAAAGCCTCTTTTTGGGCAATCCACCCTTTAAAAAAAAAATAAAATAATGCTTGCCTGGTTGCATGGCGCTTACCTTATGCCCCACACTACTTCTTTTTGGATTGTCACCTGTTTTGGGTTTTCACTGAAATCTAGAAACTGAGCTTGTGCTCTGGTATCCATACTTAGAGTTTTCCAAAGGATCATCATTTCATTTATAAGACATCTTCATTTTCCATGTTTAATTACGTTGTTCTGGAGTTTGTTAAGATTCACGCTAAAAAAAAAAAAAAAGAAAGGGATAGAAAACAAAAAAGCAACCACCAAAATGCCAGACAGAACTAAACATGAGGTAGGGGAGGTGTAAGCTGTCATACTGTTATGCTGTCACCATGAATAATAGAAATCCAGGGTGTCTGCATATTGCACAAATGTTCTTCCAGTAGATTTTCTAAACTGCAACCATATGCTTGCAATGCAAAAATATCGCAGGGAGTACTGTCCTATTTATTACAGCAAAAACAGTGGGTTTTAGCTCTTCTCAGTTAGGCAGAAATGTAATGTAGTTAAATCAGCAAAGTGTTCCCCAGAATATAAAATCCTTGTAAAATTAAATGGTTTCATTGTTCTCTGACTCCTCTGGTATATATTCCTCCTAGTAAAAGGGACCCAGAAAGGTTCCTATGGAGGAGAGTGGAGTAGTGAGATAATCTGACTTAATAGAACAAAATAAAAATAGTTTCTCCCTTTGTTTGTTTTAAAGTGATGAAAAGAGAACTGATGAGCAAGGAATGATTATAGGATTTTAAATTCTTAAAATTACAAAAGCATTGTGTGCTGAGGAAGTCAGCACATTATTTGAGGATGCTATGGTGACAGCTGTTTCTGTTTTATTATATACTACAAGTAAACCTTCTGGCTTGTGAAATGTCCCTTTTTTATTTCTAGCACCAAGTCTGAGCAATTACAGTATGATACTAGAACATATGGCAATATAATTGAAGGTGTGGCAAAAAAAAAAATAGAGTTCGGTACTCAGGGCCATATGTTCCCTTCCAGTAGACAGAGTGGAGGGAAACAGATGGTCATGAGTTAAAGTGAGGCACAAAGGTGCAAAGTCCACCCAGAAAGCAAAGGCAGCTAAGTCATACTTTGATATGTGTTGAAGTGTTGAGCCTTTAGGAATGACCTGGAGTGAGTTTCTTACCACCTAAGATCTAACTCAAATTTCAAGGTGTGTTA
This sequence comes from Anser cygnoides, assembly GCF_040182565.1. Lineage (NCBI taxonomy): Eukaryota > Metazoa > Chordata > Aves > Anseriformes > Anatidae > Anser > Anser cygnoides. Next base: position 53,520,192 of record NC_089912.1, on the reverse strand, counting down.
CCTCTGAACAGAAGATTGCTAGCTGAATGAACAGAGGCAGATGCTGTGCCAGGGTGTATTTCTGGAGGTTATCCTCCTAGGTCATCACAGGGTAAATAAACTAGTGAACAAAGAGCGAGCGTCCATGAAAGTTGTGTATAACTGGTACAGGCCATGAGTCCCTCTCTCCCTAACTTGACATGAGACAGCTGTGCAATATATTTTTCAAAAGTTGTTCAGATTTGTGGTCTCTGCTCACTTGTTTGTTTTCCATCCTCTTAACTTGGGAGATATTACACTATTGTTTAACTCCAGCCAATTTCAGGGTGCTTTTGGCAGCATTTGAAAGTCCGGATAGATCATGTCCTATTCCACTTAACAATTATCTTCCTTCTTCACTATATTTCTAGTTTCTAAGATGGATGTAAAGCTGAATTTCAAGTTAAAAGAGCAGAATTTTTCACTAGTCTTACACTAAGCTTTAGACTAAATACATAAGTAAGATGTATGGGAAAGTAAAATCGTAAATAGTATATATATGACTTGATTTCAAATGATATTAAAGCAGAAGAAAAAAAAGTAACTTTTTTTTTTTTATCTATTAATGTATTCTTACAGTATAATCCCTTTCCTCTAAGAAGGAGTCTATTTTGAAGTACTCAATATGTGAACAATAAGTCAGTTTTAAGTCAGCAATTGATTTTAGATCATTAACTCTATCCAATATTACTTGGTATCAGTGTCTTCAGAAAATCAATAATACAATAACTGTTTTCAGTATACAATTTACTACCATACAGGCAATGTATAGAATCCTTTATTAAGTATTTATTATTTTGAATAGCATGGGAAACATATACTGGTTATTTTCCTGTAGAGGGAACTAATCTGTTTTTGTCAGGAAAAAATAAAGGAAAATTTTTAGTATTTCACAAATGAAAATAAAATAAGAACATGATTTCAGTTCTAAAAATCTGCATTTCTACAAATGGTGAATCATGTAGTTACAGAAACCTAACAATACTTTGTCATCAGCCAGCCCTGAGATTATGAAGTCAAGTATTAATAAGATACATAAGAAGATACAAGTTAAAAAAAAAAAAAAAGCCAACCAATCAAAAAATAGCAAATTCACATGTGCCGTTATTGAGAGAAAAGATTTGCTTTATTATTCATTCATTCATTTATTCATTTATTTATTTATTTTATTTATTTTATTTATTTATTTATTTATTTATTTATTTATTTATTTATTTATTTTAAGTGATACCTTCTTCCAGTTAATGTTAGACATTTATGGCAGTGAGCACGTTGTATTACAGCAGGGGGCAGCATGGCATGCAGTTTTTTCTCTCGACAGACAGACTTAAGGTATTAACAATGTGTTTACTAATTTGCACAGATTTTTTCTGGCTACATACTCTTGTGTAAACTCCATTCCTACTGAAACAGGCATAAAAGTGTGAGTTCTATGGACAATCTGTAGGATTTGGCATAGATGCAAGACATCAGTAAAATATCAAAGATGAAAAAAATATATATTCACAAAGATTATGGTATACAGTGTAAGTTAAGACCTCATTTTTTAAATCAGTCATCTAACATTAGTGAATAAGCACTTAAGTGCTTCAGATAATAAACATCAGACTACTAGTGTTCTTGATGTCTTGCAGATGTAAGTCTGACACAGTGATAAAAAAACACCATTCTCTGCTTGCAAAGCTGATCCAGGCTTTTTGTATTATAGTGTCCAGCCCAAACACTCACACTGAAATCAGTTTTGCTAAAGACTATTATATCATTAAGGCACTGAGTCAGGAAACATGCTTTTGTATTAGATACTTCAGGCAATTGGGAAGATATATCATTAGCAGTGGTCCTCCAAAGGTCAAAAGTGAACATAATTGTACCCAAAGCCCCAGATTTACTTATAGATCTGTCCTTAGGATCGATATAGTTGTTATGCAGGCGTGCTGAGAATGAGGAGGGCACTTGCAGTATTCCACATAATTGATTCTACAGTTGATTTAAAGTGCACTGATCCTTACTTCTTCCTTTTAAATGTCAGTGCCATGAATGAAAAGACTCCAGTTAATGCTTAAGAATCTCTTTTAGTGTATAATTTCTTTGCCATACTAAATAAACTATTTTTGCCCTTATTACAGTGTCAATTAAGGAGAGCAGAAGGAAAATTAATTATTAATTTCCTTTAAAGCAGCAGAGCAGAATTAATGATATCACAGATTTCTGATGAAGATGGTTAGTATCTTAAACTGCACAGAAAAAAATAGCTTTAACTGTTAATCAATTACATCTGGATAAGGAGATATAACTATCAATTAATGGTCATGTAGCATTGAGGCTTGCCAAATAATGAAGCCTATAATATTTCCACTGTTCAGATGTTCAGATACTGTAAATTCATTTTTGTTTTGTTTTGTTTTGTTTTTTTGGTGGAAACAGAAAGTCCGTTACCAAAAGTGAGGAAAGATAAGAATACATCCTAGAAAATATTTGAAGGCCCAGAATAGAGGATAGCTTCCAACATTCCTGAGCTCTAAAGATTAAAAATAATTAAGAACTGTGCTTCTGAATAGTCTCTGTTTACAAGTACATTTATATATATATATTATTTATAAATGTAGGTTTACTATATATACTATATATATATACAGACACTTTTTTTTTTTTTTGGAGGGGGGTAATTGTATTGAAAGTGGGTCATATTATAATCCTGCATGACGTGAAATATGAAGATTTTTAAGGTTTCAACATTAAACCACGTGACACTCAGCAATTTTCCTTAGGCTATCTAAGTTTGAATATAAAACTAAAAGAAAAAAAAAAAAAAAAAAGAGGATTGTACAAATCCACATGGATAAAACTGAATAAAACATTTGCGCAAAGCCAATAATGGCAAACCTTTTTTTCTTTTTTCTTTTTTTCTTTTTCCCTTTTTTTCTGAGATCTTGTAACAGGAAAAAAAAATTATATATACATATGTAAAGCTGAGCAGTTATGTTCTTGCTGGGACACTTCAAAACTAACCTAATTTTAGGAGTTAGAGAATCTACTGCTTTTCATTTCAATGATCAGAACCTTTAAAAAACAAATCTCTACAGTAATTATCTCTACAGTAATTATGTACCTAAATAGAGATTTCCTTCTTGGCTGGTGCATTTAGGTTTGCAAATGTCTGTTTTCTTTTCTGAAAACCAGGGCTGTCAGGGAAGATTTCAATCATAATAGCTCCATGTGTCAACAAAAATGTGGGACATGGGGGGATGGGGCCTTAGCAATCAGAGAGGATTTGCAGGGTTGAAGGAATATGGATTTTTATGTACCAGCTTTAACAATTCTCAATAGTAGACACTCAAAACTATTGAATTTTGTACAAATCAATCCCTCAATATAGTATTTTCAGATGACTCTCAGTGGACTTAATAAGCACACCTAAAATATCATATGGAAGTCAGATTCTTACTGTGTAGCCTACCACATGGAACTTTGAGCCTCAGGAAGAAGCTTCATTTGGGGAAATCTGGCAGAAGAACTAAGACTCTGTCTGTCTGCATGTATGTAGTTAATTCATCTCTACCTATATGTCTCTTATCATGCAATAAAGGGACACAGGGAGGGCAAGAGGTTCAAGAATAAAGTTGGAAAAAATTGCAAAGAAAAGGTTAGGTAAAAGGCATAATTAGAGTCATAGATGATCCAGATGAAAGCCAAGACTGAGCTAAGGAGGAATCTGCAGTTCTAGGATATGAAACACTGAGCACAAAATTATATGACTTCTTTGGCCTAGCAATTAGTTATTCTTCAATAGAAGTTATCCATTTCAGAATCTGGCTATGTAAGACAACATTGTGCACATCTCAATGTACTGCATACTCTAGTATTCAAATAGATGAAGAAATGTTACTATGATAAACTACGACTTCTGCTAATAATTTTGTATAATTAAGTTTTCCTGGGAAAACATGCAAACTGTCCATACCTTATGGTTATAATACCTAACACCTAAAAAGCTTCTCATTGTTTATCTATATGTTCATAGGACACTAAGTCCATAATTTTTAGAAAGAAAATACATTTTAAAAACGCTCTAAAAGGAGAAAGTATACTATGGTGTTATGTTATATGTATTTGGGAAAAGTTGAAATTGCTTCATTAGTTCCCTAGGACTTTTTGAAGTGACCTAAAATGTACAAAATAATAAATTACTTATCAGAGGAAATGTGACAGACAGTAAAGTCAGTACAGTTCTTCTTCTTTCAGGGCTAGAAGTTCTTCAGCATAAAATAAATTCTTCAGCATTTTATTTTATTTTTATTTTTTTTCCAAGAAACAAAGATACACTGTAATATGTTGTTTTCCTTGCCCCTTCTCATTATCTTTTTTTCATCCTGTTTCATCTGTGTACTATTTTCTTAGAGTTTTTCTAAGCCAGTCTACAGGGTCTCCAACTAGCGTTACATACAGAATTTTAATGGGATTACTACTTTGGTTTTTTTCACCTTCTTTTGTTTTCTCCTGTCTGAAGCTTCAAATAGAGACATATGCCCAGTCTAACATATTGTATTTGCAAATGTTTAATCAATAATTTATATATACAATTCTTAAATGACACCAGGATAACAAGGCAAAAACTACACAGCTGCCGGCTGAAGTAACCAGCACAACATAATATACTTATTTAGTGGTAATACACAGTACAAATATTTGTAATGTGCTGTCTAGAACCACAATCTAAGAAAAATATTTTGTTTTTGCATCTTGTGAGAAGAGAGCATAAAGCATTTTATTAAGTTGCCAATATTGTTTTCAATATTGTTGTGATTCAGAATAGTTCATGAATGGAAAATGATTTTTCCAGAGCTTGGTTTTCTATTTGGTCTCAGCTGTTCCTTTAAAAAGAGCTAACAGGGTAGCTTAAAATGCTTTTGCACATATCATCTTTCTCTTCTTCTCTTCTTCACTTTTTCTTTCTTTCTTTCTTTCTTTCTTTCTTTCTTTCTTTCTTTCTTTCTTTCTTTCTTTCTTTCTTTCTTTCTTTCTTTTTCTCTCTCTCTCTCTCTTTCTCTCTCTCTCTCTTTTTCTTTCTTTCTGTCTTCTCTCTCATTCTTTCTTTCTTTATTTCTTTCTTTCGTTCGTTCGTTCTTTCGTTCTTTCGTTCTTTCATTCTTTCTTTATTTCTCCCTCTCTTTCTTTCTTTCTCCCTCTCTTTCTTGCTTTCTCCCTCTCTTTCTTCATTCCTTACTTTATTTTCTTCCTTCCTTCCTTCCTTCCTTCCTTCCTTCCTTCCTTCCTTCCTTCCTTCCTTCCTTCCTTCCTTCCTTCCTTCCTTCCTTCCTTCCTTCCTTCCTTCCTTCCTTCCTTCCTTCCTTCCTTCCTTCCTTCCTTTCTTTTCTTTTTCTTTCTTTTCTTTTCTTTCTTTCTTTTTTCTTTCTTTCTTTCTTTCTTTCTTTCTTTCTTTCTTTCTTTCTTTCTTTCTTTCTTTCTTTCTTTCTTTCTTTCTTTCTTTCTTTCTTTCTTTCTTTCTTTCTTTCTTTCTTTCTTTCTCTTTCTTTTTCTTTTTCTTTCTTTCTTTCTTTCTCTTTCTTTTTCTTTTTCTTTCTTTCTTTCTTTCTTTCTTTCTTTCTTTCTTTCTTTCTTTCTTTCTTTCTTTCTTTCTTTCTTTCTTTCTTTCTTTCTTTCTTTCTTTCTTTCTCTTTCTTTCTCTCTTTCTTTCTCTCTTTCTTTCTCTCTTCTTTCTCTTTCTCTTTCTTTCTCTCTTTCTCTCTTTCTTTTTCCTTCTTTCCTTTTTTCGTTCTTTCCTTCCTTTTTTTCCTTCAGTCTATCTTTTTCTCTTTCCATCTTTCCTTCTGTCTTTCTTTTTTCCTTGAGATATTGCATAGTTGGTCTGGCACTTTGTATATCTATTAAGGGACTTGTGGTGCACATATTGTTATTTTGCCCACAAATCAAATGTTGGCAAAGGCATTTTTTAATCATATTTATCAGTCCAGAACTTAACATAAGATTCTGTCACGTATGCTGCACTCTAGGTTTCTAAGACAGCTTTGAGATAGTTCATTGTACTTTGGTTTGTTAGAGAACTCTTTGGTTACAGTCATTTTGACATCTGTTCTCTCCACACAGGTAAGGAAGGGGGTGTAAACAGTGAGCGCATCTTTATGCATAAACAGAGATGTATATCTTAAATTCCCAGAATGGAGTTCTCTAAAAGAGTTATTTTTAAAATGCTTTCATCTCCTCTCCAGTAACTGTAAGTGGGATATATAATACACAAAATGCATCTTACTCAACACAGTTTGCGAAAAACATTCTTAAATGAAGTATAAATAAATAACAAGAGACTAAAGGTAAAGACTAAAAAGGTAGTAATGAACAAAAGACTATTGTGGCAATAAAAGCACAGGCAAAAACATTATTATTCTCATTTAATATACATCATGTCACAACTTTTCATCTTCCTGAGCTAATTCCTCCTTTGAAGGACAAGTGTGATTAAAGCCAAGCAAAGTGACTGTTTTTCCTGCTGAAGATATTACTAAGTTGTTGTTCAAAGGAGCACACTGCATTCATCAAACATAGGCATTATGTACACCAATGGGTACAACCAAAACTTTACAGATATTAAAGGATGAAAATAATAATTACATTGGAAACATCAATTTATTTCTCAAGACTGAGAAAGAACACAGCTATATTGTTTGCTACATACTTCTGTGGTAAATTTAAATTCTTCAAATTTGTTGGAATTTCACATGTTCAAATTCTCTCTCTCTTTTTAATTATGTCAAAGTCGTATTTATTTATTTATTGTATTGTATTGTATTGTATTTCATTTTATTTTATTTATTTTATTTTATTTTATTTTATTTTATTTTATTTTATTTTATTTTATTTTATTATTTTATTATTTTATTTATTTTATTTTATTTTATTTTTTATTTTATTTTATTTTATTTTAATTTATTATTTTATTATTTTATTTTATTTTATTTTATTTTATTTTATTATTTTATTATTTTATTTATTTTATTTTATTTTATTTTATATTTTATTTTATTTTATTTTAATTTATTATTTTATTATTTTATTTTATTTTATTTTATTTTATTTTATTTTATTTTATTGTTTTGTTTTGTTTTGTTTTGTTTTGTTTTGTGAAGGACAAAAATTTTAAACTGAAATTTTAACTGTTGTATCTTCATTCTACCCTTTCAGAGTTGTAACACTGTAGATTTTAGAATGTTAACTTCCAAAGGTGAAGGAGTTCGGAAAATTTTTAGAGTGGAAAAATGACAAATAAAAAACAGAAGTAGCTAAATGTGAGTGAACCATAACCAGTAATATAGGTTTAGTTCTGTTACATTGGTGGTAAAAAGGAAAGAGAAGGAAAAAGCAAACAAAAATTGATTTTTTTAAAAATAACATTTTTCACCAACTGTTAATATATATACATATCGGAAATAAAGATAAAATATCAATATTTCCACTGACTGTTTTTAAGAAGACAAAAATCTTATGACTCTTTGAACAGAATTCCCAGCTGAGGTCAACTTAATTATCTGTTGGGTATATAATCAGCTATATAATCAGCTAAAAACTGTATTTCTAGCACTCTACTTCCTTTCAAATCATACTGATCTCTACAAGATAAGTCTGCTAGATTGTATAGATTGTATAGACACTTGAATATTTTCACACTATCAGTAAGCCTAAAAGAATATATTAATTTATTCTGACATTTCACATAAAAAATCCCAAGGATTCCCTGTACTGAGTTTAACAATTTATGTTTGAATAAGGTATCTTTCAGAGAAATGCCCTTTTAAAAACTTGGTGATCCCACTCTCACTCTTTCATGGTGAGCTATTCTAATGGTTAATTATTCTCACTGTTAAAATTTGCACTTTATTTCCATTTTGCATTGCTCCAGATTGTGCTTATTCAAGTTGTTTTGATGCTTTTCTCTGTTAGATTAAAGATTTCTTGGATCTTTGTTGTGTCCTTGATGTGGACTCCTGAGGGTGGTATTCACAGCTTCACATCTCCCTGCCTTGTGATCTACACCTACTAACTAAGCAAAGTCAAACTGCTCTTAAAATAATAGGGGAGAGGAGGGTGGGGGGAAGAAAAAGGAAAGAAAAAAAAAAAAAAAGTATGCAAGCTCAAATAAATGAGACAATGTTGTTGATTTCATATGTATTATCTTCTTTTATTCATTGGTCTCCCCCAGAAAGCCCATTAATGCTTTTTGTCATGTTCTTCCTTCCTATATTTCAAGAAGAGTTGGCCTCCTTTCATAATTATCTTTATTCTAAAAATTTAAACAAATAGAAAGATATGACTTGTCAGTTTAACTAATAATGTTTTTGTCATAAGTAAAGGAAGTTAGAAACTGAACATATGAAATTAACAACATAAGAGAATAGCAGATTTGTGTGATGCTTTCCTAGCCTTTTCGCCAAAGCTTTTCTCGATAAAAAGCATTCATACTGTATCTTTCTCTGTCAGTGACCATCAGAATGATGAAGGATGATAGGAAGTCAGAAACCAGTAAAGTAAAACAAATAACCTTCATTATCTTATTGCGAAGGACACTGTTTAATAAGAATAGAGAAGTATGGTGATGTTTTCAGTAGTCTTTGCACCATCCATGACACAAGTGTTCTTAAAAAATCCAGAAGTACCTGCTGCTGCCAGGATTTAATATTGCCACTTCAGAAAAAGATTTATTTCTAACTAGCTTGGTGGTATACAGTGACAGGTGGCAGTTAGCTGTAGGAGACCAATAAATCCAACTGAAAACATTCTGCTATATTGACGATTAAATGACTGGGCAAGATGTTTATCAACAGTGCATTGCAGTGTTCTGGCACAAAACAAGTCACACCTAGATATTCAGTAACATAGCTCAACCACAAAAAGTGTCATAGCTACCTAAGTGTCTCACTCCTCTCTCACTAAAGAAACCTGCTTCTTGGTTCTGTATCTTGCTCATCCTCTCTGTGTTACCAAAGTCTTGGGCCAGGGGGCTTCCTTAATATGTTTTAAATAACAAAGCCACATATATTTCACAACTTGCTCAGTATGACTGTACCGCCAAGACAGTTAAACTGGGTAAGAGTTTGGATATACATGTATCCCATGTAACCCTTCTATTATTTTATTTTATCTTTTATTTTATCTTTTATTTTATCTTATTTTATCTTTTATTTTATCTTTATTTTATTATTTTATTTTATTTTATTTTATTTTATTTTATTTTATTTTATTTTATTTTATTTTATTTTATTTTATTTTCATTTCATTTCATTTCATTTCATTTCATTTCATTTCATTTCATTTCATTTTATATTATTTGGAAATGTAATTATCTCTTATTAAAATACTGTTTAATATTTTTTCTTTTGTTATCTAACATAGTAATTACCTAGATATCTAGAATTAATACAAGTAACTTGAATAAGGTTGAATCTAAGAAAATTAAGTTTGAATCAACAACTAATATCTGTGAGCACTGCAAACTACTTTTGTCTGAATTCAGCCTGAAAAACTTTTTTCATGCAGAACATATGACAGTGTTGTAGAGTACTTTAAAAGTAACAGTAAAACTACTTGACAGCAAAAATTCATTTTTTCATAAAAAGCGTTTTTTTCATAAAAGCAACTAGAATCACTCATCATGGAGGAGTTTTGTGGTGGTTATTCGTATTGCAATAGAAACAACATTTGCGTTATTAAGATTATCTGGATTTATCTAACAAGTATGACTACACATTCAACCTTGAAGACAGCTCCTGAACATAGTGAAAAATATTTAATTCACATTTCCAAGAAGAATATAAGTCATAGGGGATCCTTGGATGGTTCTTAGCAATTTCTCTTACTTTGTGTGTACTTTGTTTTGTTTCGTTTTAATTTTATTTATTTTGCTGAGGAACTATGATTTATTTGGAGAGAGAAGGTCCCCATAGGAAACTTACTCCTACTTCTTGACATAATATAATCAATTGAATGTTTTCACAAAAAAAGCTATCCTTTCAGAAGATAAATATGTGGGACTGAGAGGCTTTCTTATACTGCAGCTCACATCTTGATGCTAACATGCAAATAAAATTCAGACTACTATAATATTCTTCACACTATCATTCTCTAAAACCTTACATTTCTGTGGCATCTCTAGGAAATGAATCAACTCGCAGTGATAAAGTCAGTGATATCAGCTAAAATGTTAATAAAGGTTGAGAACCACAAAAAAAAACAAAAAACAAACAAAAAAAACACATTAACTGATGTACTTCAGTTGTATGATTTTTGAAATCCTAGAAGAACTAGAAGATTAGATAAATGTCGACACCAGATGAAAAACTGCCCTGAATTGTCATTGTGGATGACTTATCAGAAAATCCGTTTCTTTGAAAACAAATTGATTATTTTTTGATTATTTGAAAAAAAAAAAAAAAAGAAAAAGAAAAAAAGATGTACAGAAGAAAAGTAATGTGGGACAGTCTTAAGGCATATATAGAAGAGAAAATGAGCACACCTCCCAGAACGTCACATTATTTGCTATGTAAAGCACATTTCTAAGAGGTAGGAGTTGACAATCATACCTCTTCAGGAAGAGGAGTGAACTGACCTGAATTTTACGTATTTGCCCAGTGCTTTTATCACTGCATATATGAATGAGTGAAGAAATACCTTTTCAGAGTCATTTTCTCCTCTTACCTCATCGTCAAGCTGAAAAGATTTATGTTTTTTTTTGAGGAAAAAAAATAATCACAGACTAAAAGTGATTGTAAACTATGGAGGCTGACAGACATTTCTTTCTTTTGACAAATACAGTATTTTAATATTGATGCCTACTGATCACTAATAGCTACTGTATTGAGAAGAAAAAGTGTAATATAGGACTCCTTCATCTAAGTTCTCTATTGCTATGTAGTTAGTCATGAAAATTAAATACTTTCTGGTTTTTAATTTCTGAAAAATTTTCCTGCAGGTACTATTTGTTAGTCATTTTATTCCTGAGTTTTGAAATCACATTAAAGACACTTAGGTAGAATATTCTTTTTTGATGTTTAAAATTCTATTTTTCTTTATTTGGTGGTGATGATTGAGGTTAAAAATTTCTGAAAACATTTAACTTTATTTTAAATGGAAGAAATAAGAAAATCAAATTCGTAAGTCTCATAAATAAGTTTTTCTAAATGAGGTTTAGAAGACTAGGTTTATTTCAGTACAGATTCTGCTGAATGTTCATACAATTGCCACAATATTCATTGCTTGATTGTGATTAGGAGTTTCTTCTGACATAATTCCTCAATACACTCTGTTTACACTACAGTCTATTACTATAATTTGTGTTTATTTATGAAGGTTACTTTAAACACAATGTGATATTGACTCGTTTCTGACTTTCTTTAAGTGCACTTACAGATATGTTTTTGGGTTAGTTGTGAGTTCTTAGTGCTTGTTGATAATACCACAAACTAAGGAGTCTACATGAAATTTAATTAAGCTCTTATTTATTTATTTATTTATTTATTTATTTATTTATTTATTATGGGAAAATACACAAGATAAATGGTTTGAGTTTTTTTGAAAATGAAAAATTTGAAAATTTGAAAATGTATTGATTCACTGGTTATTTGTCTTTGAAATTATTCCCTAGGAAAAAAGAATATTTTTATATGCTTAAATAAAATCTTTGAGTATTTTGCTGAGCTTTCACCAGGAAGTCCTAAGCGTCCTAACCAAACTCATTCAGCTTTGCTTCCCATTCATTTTTCCATCATCAGCAGCATTGCCACCTATTCCCGCTACAAAAGCTCAAAAAATTATGAGTTTATCTGAAATGTAAAGTAATGAGCTCCATCTTTCCCACATTTTCCCACATTTCCCATGGTGTCTAATAAGAAGAGTACAAATTTCATATTGATTCAGATATTTGTGTCAACGTACTTTAAATGTGGACTCCATTTCAGTCTGAGAAGCTACTATCCCTTGGGCTTTTTTGCGGTATTGGTTAGAGCATATTTTGTGAAAACAGATTCAGCTTTCATTTTTAATGTATAGGCTGATTAAATATTAGTTCTCAGTATAGCTTTTAACACATTTACACACAGTTAATATCCAGCATTTATTCTTATAAAATATTTGAGACATAAAGGATTGTTTAACTATATGTTTTCTCTTTGCCTTTGGCTACTGTTGATGTAATTACTTGTAAGTTTTCAATTCCTTTGGGTTTTGTAAACCATTTAGGCACTAAAAGTAGAATAGTCACAGTAATAATTCCACTTAGATAATGATTTATTTAACGATTGCATCTTTCTTTTTTTCTTTTTTTTTTTTTTTTAACTCCTCTCCTCCCCAGCTCTTTCTATATAGAGTTTATGAACTGAATTACCTACAAGAGATTCCATAGCAAGAAAGAAAGAGACAGTGAGAAAGAGGGAGAGGAAGAGAAAGACAAAGATATGTAGCATATGATAGTATCTGAGCTTTAAGCAGTGCATCCTTTAACATGGATTCATGTGGGAGATACATGGTAAGATCAAATATTACATTTCAGTTAACTAGGAACAAATAGTCGGTTCTCAGATAATGCTGAAATCAGGGGAAAGGATGCCATTAGACATGTAATTCCTGGCGTGGTAGTCAGTAACCAGTCTGTTTCATGAACAGGACGTACAGGTCATCCCGGTGAGCATTGCTTATATTTGTTCACTGATAGCAACCCTTAGCCCTTCAACTCTATATTTAATTGCTCTGTGAAAACAAAAGACAACAAAGACGGTGAAGGATCTAGAGGGCAAGATATATGTGGAGTGGCTGAGATCACTTGGCATGTTCAGCCTAGAGAAGAGAAGGTTAAAGGGTGACCTTATCATAGTCTACAGTTTCCTTTCAATGGGGAGTAAAGGGGAAGGTGCTGACCTCACCTCTCTCATGACCAGCAATAGGACCCAAGGGAACAGCATGAAGCTGTATCAGGGTAGGTTCAGATTGGATGTTAGGAAAAGTTCTCCACTGAGAGGGCAGTTGGACATTGGAACAGGCTCACCAAGGAATTAGTGATGGCATCAAACCAGTGAGAGTTCACAAAATGTTTGGACCATGCTCTCAGAGATATAGTTTAATTTTTAGGTTTAGGTTTTATGAGAGATGTTTCCTCCCAAATCTTCCATGTAGACTTTTTTACAGGACAAAACGCAGAAGTAGGGTGGCATTTTCTCTAGAAAGAAATTGTTGACATACTGTCTATTCTAGCACCTTACAACTTCTTTGACATGATGTGAGTCTCCCTTCCCTGGAGGACTGGCCTAAACGACAGTAACACATCCCAGGATTCATCCAGGGACACAAAGACCAAAATCAACAGAACTCTGGTATTACTACACTGCATACAACAGAGTGTACACTACATATAAGGAAGGAATGAAGTTAAGAAATTATTATTTACATTTTCTATTTTCTATTCTTGTCCTTTGTTACCTGGATTTGATCACTACCAGAATGTCTAGTGTTGCATTTTCATTTCATGCCATTCTAGGACCATGAGATAGCTAAACATGACATGTTCTTCAGTGCTGTTGGTTAAAAGAAGTAGCGTGCTTTAGGCACAACACTCCGAACGACTCTTTGCTCAGTGACTTTGCTTCCAGTAATAGGAGATTATTGTGAACCGAGAGATAAAAAAATTTATTTCAGATGAGTTTTAAAAAATCAAGCTAAAATAATATTAATAACACTCATTTTAGAAGTGGTATTTAAATTCTTCCTGAACACTAAACTTGTAATGACTTTATAGCGATCCTAGGAATTTAGAATTAAAGATGTGGACAACCACATGCATAAATCATCCATTTAAACACTTCTGAAGTGTTACAAACAAAAATGAATTTGTGGTTCAGATCCTGCTCCATTAAAAAATAAAACCTTTAAACAATAACTGTTCACTCAGTGAGTTGTCTTTTGGTGTTCGTCCCCTTTTCTTCCACAGAATGTTTAATGGCTGAAAATTGGTCCTTATGGGTTAGTGAATATTTTATCCATTGAAAGGAAAACAGTTTCATCTAAGAGGTAATGATAAATGTGTGAACCATAGTGGTATAAAAAAGATTACAACATGCTGGTGGAAAACAGGTATTTACAGCCTTGCAGATGGAAGTTTTTCTAGAAGAATATAGAATTAAAAAGTAATCGATATTTTATCATCTGTATTTTTAAGTATGTTAATTGTGCTATAGATACTACCCAGATCAGAATCTGAGGCATGTCATAGAGATAGTTTATATTGAGCACTGAGGTTAGAAATTACCAATGTACCGTAGATCTAGAAATTCCCAGAAACTTTTTTGTACCCTTAGAATTTTAATATCGGATATATTAACCTGCAAACATTATTATATTAATAAACAGGGATTTAGAAACCTTCAGTCGATCTACAGTTTTGAAGATAATACTGACCTATTAATCCAATGCATCTGCACTTTCTATTTGCAGAATCCATTAACATAGATAATAAAGAAGAACTCATACAAAACAAAAGTATCAGAGGGGGTATTTTCATTGTCCAGGAATTGTCCAGGAATAAATCTGTGAAACACTGTGCTAAATATATCTATATATATCTATCTCTCTCTATATATATCTATATCTCTCTCTATATATCTAATATATATATATCTGTAGATATAGATATATAGACAGATAGACATCTTTCCTTATAAAGGAAATTTCATACCTAATCATTCAATCTTGTAAGGATCAATGTCATAAAGTTTGCTTAACTGCAACATAATTACTAATGAAAAATTGTTAATGAGTTACATTACCTGGTGTGACTGATTTGAAGCATTAGCTATATTTTGTGTTCTAACAGATATAGTAATATACTCTGTATACCAGCAAAAAGCTTTGCATAGTTTTTCAATTATATCATCTACTTTTCAAAATAGGTGCCAGCTGAATAGAACAAAGTAAAGAGGTAAAAGGAAATGTATTATTCCCCAAATATCCACTTTATCAAAAATTTTTCTTGAGTAAGAAAATAGGTATGAGAAGTTAGCAAAGTATCAGAGAAGCAAAACTCAATGAAAAGCTGACTAAAAACTTAAAACTAAACAAAACAAGAAAAAAACAAACACCTAATTAACAGAAAGAAAAACAAAATATTAAAAACAACAATGATAAAACAACAACAAAAACAACAAAGTGAAACAACTTTAAATCCTCTAGTTAAGTGCAGTCTCAGACTACTTCTAAACTGTATGATTCTTTAAGATCTTTCAATTGAAAATCTTTTAGGATTCTGTGACCTTTTTCCTGAATTAGATAATCATCATTAAATTTATGGAAGTACGGGAGCAAGAGTTTGGAACAATATCTAATGGAATTCTGCATACTTTAGAGAAACAAGAAAATCACAGTAGTTAAAAAGAGATAGAATGCCTCAGGAACAGTGATTTAAGTGATTTGTTTATTCAGAATACTACCTGAGCTTATTTATTTCTTTGTGTTATAATCAGGGTTACTACCCTACTATCTTCCATAATAACTAACTTTTGTACTCTTTCAGTTCAGGATGAACCTTCAATAAGGTTGTCCAGAGATTCACAGCCTAATTTTATGTGTTGCTACAATGTTCTGGTATGCATTAACAGTATCTTTTTGCCTTTGAATTTTGACTAAAGATAAGGATCAAAGTATAGTTTCAACTAAACAGGTTTTTATGTGTTTCATTTATTCATCTATCTATCTATCATCTGTCTGTCTGTCTATCTATCTGTCTACCTATCTATTCATTTTTGCTCAGTCAAAAACACTCAGCAAGATGATGGGAGATGATCTATATTTTTGCAAGACTGCTGTTATACATTTCCTCTTCTCTCTTAAAAAAAGAATGAAAGATTTTGGAGATAAGATAAAATAAATTTATCAGTTATCATTATATAGATTTGACTTCCTTGACAGAAAGTAAGAAGTTTGTTAATATTACAGTATGTAGTTAGTTAGTTAGTTTTTTTTGTTTTGTTTGTTTTTAATCAGATATAGTATAATAGAAAATATACTTTTAAACCTCTTAATCACAGCTAGTTTTCTATTTACTTTGCTGGCCCTGTGGAGAGCTTGCTCTACATCTCTATGAAAACTGCATAATCAACAAGAATCCCACTATTTACAAGACATAGTCACAGCCACCCGAAGAAGGGAGAATGCTGTTGTGATAGGAAAGCCAGTTAGCACAAAACCTATCACTCAGATTAATGATCTGTTACAGAGCAGTTCACTGCTCTCCCATCATTTTAAAGTAGATATACACTGAAAGAACCAAAAGTATAATATACAGTTGCCAGAGAACAAAAGTACTAGGAGTGGGATGGACTGTAGCTTTTGAAATCTGAAGAACCATTCTTGACTACAGCATTAGATGTGTCTGAAACACACATTGTATACTTGAATTAGGCTAATCAGTGGTAAAGCATCCAGAAACCATATCCTCTGAGTGGAGATGACTAAGAAGGAAATCACATACTGATTATCTTTATGAAAACAGAGAATTACGTAGAAGGATTTGAAAAGAAAGGCCAGTTTAATTGCTTGAAAGTAAAATATTTAAGTTTCTGTCATTTTACATACATAAATATGTCTTTAATATTGCATTAGTTCCTCCGTTTGACTGATTTGTCTTTCCTGGAACAAGTTCTTAGTAACTGAAATGTAACACTGTGCCTTTAGAGTCCACATAAGAGTCCAGAAAGACTATCAACAGATGTTATCTTATTTAGCTTTTCAAATTGATTTCAGATATTGCCATCTTTTTAAGAGAACAGCACATTATTATGTCTGGCACTGGCCTAACAATGTTTGTTTTTGACCTGGTCTAGATGTGATAAATACCCTAATTTTAGTAGCTGTTTTTGCTCTGTCAGCATCCAGAGAACATAATCTTCATCAGTACACCGTGATGCTATGAATTTCAAAGACAGAAAAGGAATGCATCCCTTTTCCAAGAAACTTACAGTGTAATTTTAGACAAGATGTTAAAAAAAAAAAAGTGAGAGAGAAAGAGTGGAGAGTGGGAACAAAGATAATAGTGACAAGGACAGCTGCTGATATTACTTAATATTACACTTACTGGTAATCAGAAGCTACAGAAAAAAAACAAAAAAAAAAAGAAGAAAACATTAGGATTGTCTCTAATTCTTAATATCATCACCGTCTATGTCACAAGAATGGATTAATGTTCTGCCATTTCTTATTTATTTATTTATTTATAGTCTTTTGCATGAGACAAAGATATCATAATTTGAATAAGTCATGTTATCAAGAAGTAACATTGAAATATTCTTCCACTTTGTTAGATTGAATAATCTGCCTGAGAGTAGTTGGTACCTGCATTCTTTTCCTGTTTACAGGCTTTCTAGGCAATGGAGCCTGGAATTTGAATATTTGCCAATCAAAGCATAAAATACTAAAAAGTTAGAAAGCTATGTAGAAAGACTTAAAGTTATGGTGACTCATTCTCAAGAGAAACTGGGAACAGAAAGCTAATACCCTTTCTGCCAAAGTCTGAAACAAGAATGGAAAAAAACCTGTCAGCTTGAAACTTAATGAACTGAATACAGATTCACTGTTTTCATCTTCAGATCTCAAGTAACCTTCAAGATTTTCCCTTTTCTTTACTTCACCAAAAGCATACTTGAATTCTCTTGCAAAAAGAAATAAAAACTTAGGTCAGACAGTCATAGACTAGCTGCAGAGTGTTCATACAAACAATAAAATGCGATGAGAGTTTGCAAAGGTTTTTCTTACATAGTAGGTAAACTATTTACAGTTTAGTTTCAAATTTTCAAGTTATTTTTCTTATGACTGAGCATTTTAACTGCTTCTGTGTCATTCAGTCATGGAAGAGGCTGTGTAAGGTTTAGTGACAAACAGAGGAAGAAATTGTCTAAAACCTTCAAGTATTAATAAAGGTGATCTACTGAAACACATTGGAAAAGGTAACAAATTCTGCATGGGTGATACTTTGTATTTTCCTTAAAAATTCAGATTTAAAATAAGATAGGCATCAGAATTACAGAACCACAGAATGGTGGAAGGGTCTTCTAGAAGTCATTTGGTCTAACCTCCCCCCACTCAAGTGGGGCCACTTGCCCAGGACCATGTCCTGGCAGCTTCTGAGTATCTCCAATGAGGACAACTCTACACCCCCTCTTGGCAACCTGTTCCAGTGCTCCATCACTCTCACTGTAAAGAACTGTTTTTTTTTTTTTTTTTGGTTTTTGTTTTGTTTTTTTGTTGGTTGGTTGGTTGGTTGGTTTATGTTCAGACAGTACTTCTTGTACTTCAGTTTTTGTCCATTGCTTCTTGCCCTGTCACTGTGTACCACTGATAAGAGGCTGATTCCACGTTCTTTACATTCTCCCTTCAGATGTTTGTACGCATTGATGAGTTTCCCTCTGAGTTATCTCTTCTCCAGGCTAAACAGCCATAGTTCGCTCAGATTTTCCTCGTGGGAGATATGTTCCAGTCCCTTCATCATTATGCTCATTTTGGCTGGGATAGAGTTGATTTTCTTTCCAGTAGCTGATATGGTGTTGTGTTTTGGATTTAGGATGAGAATAATGTTGATAACACATCAATGTTTTAGTTGTTGCTAAGCAATGTTTACACTAAGTCAAGGACTTTTCAGCTTCTCACACTGCCCTGCCAGTGAAGATGTTAGGGCTTTACAAGAAGCTGTGAGGGAACAAAACTAGGATGGCTGGCCGGATGTGGATATTGCATAACATATGATGTCATGTTGAAAAATAAATTTAGGGGGAGTTGGCAGTTGGGAAGTGGTTACTGCTTGGAAAAAATCTGGACATCAGTCAGTGAGTGGTGAGCAATCACAATCACTTGTTTTGTATATTATCATTATTATTGTTATTGTTGTTATTACCTTGCTTTTCTGTCCTATTAAGCTGTCTTCATCTCAATCCATGAGTTTTACATTTTTATTTTATTTTATTTTATTTTATTTTATTTTATTTTATTTTATTTTATTTTATTTTATTTTATTTTATTTTATTTTATTTTATTTTATTTTTTTCTGATTGACTCCCTCATCCTGCTGCAGGGGAGGGAGCAAACAGCTGTTTGTTACTTAGCTGCTTGCCGGGTTAAACCACAACAATTATTTTTGTCTCTATGAGGCCTAAATGGTTGAGATTATGACAAGTTTGAAAAGAGTGTGTTAAAAAATTTGTTATAAGTGTAATATTAGCTTAATATTTGCTGGTAACAATGTAGATTTTTTTAATTTTATTTTTTATTTTTTGTTTGTTTGGTGTCAGAGTAGTGCTTGTTCTCAGAGTTGTGTTATATAGTATCTTACTTGTTATGTATGCTCCCCATCATGCTGTTTATCACTTCTGAGAGCTGGTTTAAGGTTATTGTTTTACTGTCTTGGCTAACACTGCTTTATGGTATGATAAAATTACCAGTCATGAGACTAATCTGGTATTTGTACTCAACACAGCTATCATCTTCAAATTTCTGGAACCATCCCACAGAAACTATTAATAGCTACACTCTTTACTTGTTAGAGAGACAATATAAGAGGGGGACAAGGGAGGACACTTTCCCCTGCTCCTTCAGGGACTTCAGGGGATTGGGGCAGTTAGTGGACTGAGTGGGTGCACAGTTGGTGTTTTACTCTATCCCTTCGGGGGTGGTGAGGGATACTGAGTGAACCTGGAAGGCCCAGCTGATTAATACATGGCAGAGAGGCTGGTGCCATCATAGGATTTTTTTTTTTTAAATTTTATTCATTTATTTATTTTTATCATAGGAAGGTTTACTTGGTACCTGGCTTGATGGCTGAAGATGGGTCCCACCTGCCTCCAAGGAGGGAACGGACTCTAGCCCGGGAGCTGGCAGGGCTCATCAAGGGGGCTTTAAACTAGGTACAAAGGCGGTACAGGGGGCAATGAGGCTCCAGAGCCTCAATGAGCCTTGTGAATCAGTCCCAGGGTTGGGGGTGAAGGCAATTTCACAGCTGAAGTCCATCTACACCAATGCACCAGCATGGGCTACAAACAGGAGGAGCTGGAAACCACTGTGCAGCAGGCAAACTATGACCTAGTTACCATAACTGAAATGTGGTGGGACCTCTCCTATAACTGGAGTGCTGCAATGAAAAGCCAGAAGCTCTCCAGAAGGGACAGGCAACTAATGAGGGGTGGTGGTGTGGCTCTCTATAATGTAGAGTGTTCTGATGTTGTTGAGCTCAGGGTTGGAAATAAGGTAGAGTTCCTGTGGATAAGGATCAGGGTGCTGGCCAACAAGGCAGACATCCTGGTGGGGGTCTGATAAAGACCACCAAACCAGGATAAAGAGATGTTCGAGGCATTCTATAAGCAGCTGGCAGAAATTGCTCAATTGCCAGTGCTTGTTCTCATGGGGGACTTTAACTTCCTGGATATATGCTGGAAATACAATACAGTCTCGAGGAAGCAGTCTAAAAGGTTCTTGGAGTGCATAAAAGATAGCTTACTGACTCAACTGGTTAGAGAGCCTACCAGAGGGGTGCCCCTCTAGACATGCTGTTCAAGAACAGAGAAGAACTGGTGGGAGATGTAGTGGTGGGGAGATGTGCTGGGCAGAGTGACCATGAAATGGTAGAGTTCACTATTCTTGGTGAAGTCAGGAAGGGGGTCAGTACGACTTCTGCCTTGGACTTCCAGAGGGCAGACTTTGAATTGCTCAGGACACTGGTAAGGAGGGTCCCTTGGGAGTCAGTCCTGAAGGGCAGAGGGGTCCAGGAAGGCTGAACGCTCCTCAGGAAGGAAGCCTAAAAAGCATGGCAGCAGGCTGTTCCCACATGTTCTAAGATGAGCTGGAGGGGAAGAAGACTTGTGTGGCTGAACAGGGAACATTTGCTGTGTATCTGGGAGAAAAAGAGAGTTTATATTCAGTGGATGAAGGAACAGGCAATTCAGGGAGAGTGCAAGGAAGTTGCCAGAAAATGCAGAGAAAAAACAAGGAAGGCCAAAGCCCATTATGAGCTCAACTTGCTCACTATAGTAAAGGATAAAAAAATGTTTTTATAAATGTATTAATGGCAAGAGGAGGGCCAAAGAGAATCTCTATTTTTACTGGACACAGAGAGGAACATGACTACGGAGGATAAGGAAAAATCTGAGGTTCTTAATGCCTTCTTTGCATCTGTCTTTACTAGCCAGACCACTTATCCTTGGGGTAGTCAGACTCCTGACCTGTAAGTCTGGGATGGGAATCAGAAGAACAACCCTACAGTTCAGGCAGAAACAGTTAGGGACCTGCTGCTCCACCTGGACCATCACAAGTCCATGGGGCTAGATGTGATTCATCCAAGTGTGCTGAGAGAGTTGGCAGATGTGATTGCTGGGGTGCTTTTTCTCTGGTGAGACTGCACCTCAAGTACTGTGTTTATCTTTTGGGCTCCTCCCTACAAGAAAGACATCTAGGCCCTGGATCATGTCCAGAGAAGGGCTACAAAGCTGGTGAAGGGCCTGGAACACAAGTCCTATGAGGAGAGGCTGAGGAAACTGGGGTTATTTAATCTGGAGAAGAGAAGGCTCAGGGGAGACCTTATTGCTCTCTACAACTGCCTGAAAGGAAGGTGTGGGGATCTGGGGGTCGGCCTCTTCTCACAGATAACTAGTGGTAGGACCAAAGGGAATGGCTTCAATTTGTGCCAAGGTTGGTTTAGGTTGGAAATTAGGGGGCATTTCTTCTCAGAAAGAGTAGTCAGGCATTGGAACAAGTTGTCCAGGGAAGCAGTGGAGTCAAGAGACCAGGGGGTGTTTAAGGAAAGGTTGGAGGTGGTACTTAGAGACATGGTCTAGTGGGTGACATTCATAGTAAGATAATGGTTGGACCAGATGATCTTGGAGGTCTTTTCCAACCTTAATGTTTCTATGGTTCTATGATTCCTTTTCAGATTTCCCTTCTCTTTCACCTCCCTCTTCCCTCTAGGGAAACCGTCCCACGAGTTCCAGTAATTCGAAGAGGATATGTCCGACACCCTACCTGTATGAAAAAGTACCCCAATAATAAGCATCCCTCTGCTCAAGAAAGAGGGCATATAATCATAGAATCATAGAGTTGTAGAATTATAGAAAATTTAATATTGAAAAAGACCCCCAACATCATGTGGTCCAACCATCCTCCTATATAGAAGTAGACGAGGTTGGTCAGGCAGGATATAGTGGGTATACACCATGCACCACCCTGTGTTTTTTTACCCGTATGATGATGGAGAGGACATGAGGAAGCAGGTTGGAAAATCTGCCTCAGGCATAGAAGCATGGGTATGTGAACTCTAAGGAAAACAATAAAAAAAGGGGGTTCTTACAGGAAATGGCTGCTCCAGTTTCCAGTGAGCAGTTCTCAAAACAGAGAAGAAAGGCTGATCTTATTTCTGATTTTAATGAATGAATGTCTGATTTACATTTACAAGAAGTGAGGAACAAATTTTTAATGCAACAACCAGAACTAGAGGGGTCCTTCCTCCAGCCAGGTGGAGGAAAGGGACAGTTGGGCTTACTGGATTGTGTGAATTTGGTGGCCTGGCACATTGGACTCACAGAAATATAAATAAGGCTGTAGTGGACACTAATGCATGGTGCACCCCAATGTCATCAAGCTCTACAGGAACAGAACCTACCTGTATTGCTGGAGTGACAGGGGGATTCCAGCAGCTAACTGTACTGGAGGCTGAAATGAGCTTCCACTTGCACCATCTGAGATTCACTGATTCCCATCCATAAGCAGATACATCGAAGGGAGAACCAAGGAGTGATCAGCAATACTCTCTCATTCTTTAATAGTCCTATATGACCAGAGTGAAAGTCTAATGGTGAGTGAAAGTTAACTGTGGACTGCTGTGGCCTGAATGAAGTCACACCATCACTGAGTGTTTCAGTGCTGGACATGCTAGAACTTCAACATGAAATAGAGTTGAAGGCACCCAAGTGGTATGCAACAACTGATACTGCTAATGCATTTTTATCAGTCCCTTTAGCAGCAGAGTACAGGCCACAGTTTTTTTTTGTTTGTTTGTTTTGTTTTGTTTTTTTCACTTGGAGGGGCATCCAGTACACCTGGAATTGAATACCCTAAGGGTGTACAGCCCTATCTTTTGCCATGGACTGGTCCAGACTGCACTGGAACAGGGTGAAGCTCCTGAACATCTGCAATACACTGAAAAAGTCATCATGTGGGGCAATACAGAAGAAGATGTTCTCGAGAGAGGGAAGAAAATCCAAATTCTTCTGAAGGTTATTTTTACAATTAAACATAATAAGGTCAAAGGACTTTTTTTTTTTTTTTTTTTGAAATAAAATGGCAGGATGTTCATCATTGGATCCCTATGAAACCACCAAAAAGGAAACACAAGCTTTCTTAGGCATTGTGGGGTTTCGGAGAATGTATGTCCCAAATTACAGACTGATTTTAAGCCCTCTCTATCAAGTGATACAGAAGTATTTTAAATGAGGCCCTGAGCAATGGCAAGCATTTGAACAAGTTAAATGGAAGTTCATGCAATAACCCTTGGGCTAATCTATGAAGAAGATGTAAAAAAATGTGCTCTACACCACAGCAAGGGGTAATGACCCTACCTGGAGCCTTTGTCAGAAAACACCAGGGTAGACTTGAGGTCAACCTCTAGGTAGAATTGGGGATAGAGAGGATCCAAGGCTTACTATGCTCCAATCAAAATACAGATATTGGCAGCTTACAAAGGGGCTCAGTCTGCTTCAGAGGTGGTTGACACTGGAGCACAGCTCATTTTGGCATCCTGACTACTGGTGCTGGGCTGGATGTTCAAAGACAGGGTCCCCTCTACACATCATGCAACTGCTTGAACTTGGAGTAAGTGAGTTGCACTGATCACAGAACAGGTTTGAATAGGAAACCCCAGTCAGCCAGGAATCTTGGAACTGATCATGGATTGACTGGAAGGCAAAGATTTCAGAATGCTGCCAGAGAGGGAGGCGATGAGGCCCCACTGCATTATAAGCTAATAGAAAATGACAAACAATGTGCCCTGCTCACTGATGGGTCCTATTGTATTGTGGGAAAGCATTGGAGGTGGAAGGCTGCTCTGTGGAGTCCTATATGACAAGTTACAGGAGCTGCTGAAGAAGGTGAATAAAGCCTATTAGCAAAAGTGAAAGCTATCCAGCTGGCTTTAGATATTGCTGAACCACAAAACTGTCCAGTGACTCACGGATAGTAGCAAATGCCCTATGTGGGTGGTTACAGAAATGAAAACAGAAAAACCAGCACTGCAGAGGTAAACCCATTGGGCTGCTACTTTGTAGCAAGATATCACTGGCAAGGTAGAGAACCTAGTTGCAAACGTATGTCATCCGTCTCTGTAGTGGGCCTGTAAATTGCTACTTGATGTGATTATAACAATCAGAAAAATCATTTGGAGCAGAGGGGATCAAATACTGCTATTTCTATAAGTTATTTCTTGACTTAATTTGCTTCAGGCACATTTGTTTTCTCAGTTTTACCATTTAAACTATTGAGAAAGCAGCAGATTCATTGACATAAGATAGTAATCTCAGCCTTCCCCAGCCTTTTTGATTTATATTAACTCTGCCTCTCTGTTCAATTTAAATAGGAGGATGTGGATGGCAAGCACATAGAAAAAACTATTCCTAAAATGTGAGATTATAAACCTCAATAAAAGAAGCAGCAAAGGAAGGTCCTCCATTATGCTCTTTATGCTCTGTTTTTCACTCACATACTTGATCAACATAGAGTCATAGAATGGCTTTGGTTGGAAGGGACTTTAAAGATCATCTAGTTCCAACCCCCCTATAAGGGTCAGGGATGCCACCCACTAGATCAGGTTGCCCAGAGCCTCATCCAACCTGGTCTTCAACACCTCCAGAGATGGGGCATCCAAAGAGTGAACTGGTATCAGTGGAAATTCTCCAGTAACTGCATGAACTTAACATATTACCCTTTTCTTTAAACTGCTCCTATTTTCTTATTTCAGAGCAGGTATTTTCTAAAAGAAGCTGAAAGTTTCAGCTGAAGAGTTACAGTGGAGCGGGGACTTAGTACGCCCAGCCGTCATCTATGGGATCAGAGAAACAAGAGATGTGGGAAGCCTAACTGGCACTGAAGACTGAAGCAAATAAATTGTTGAGTACCTCAGCCTTCTCTATGTCTCTAATTACCAGTTCTCCCTTCTCATTTGTCGGGGGGGGTACGCTCTCCTTGGCCTTTCTTTTCTGGGCAATGTAACTATAGAATCCCTTGTTATTTTTTGGCATCCCTGTATTCTTCCCAGGGCCCTACTTCAACTGCCAGTGCATTTCCTTCTTACACCTCAATTTGATCAGCTGGTCCTCGCTCAGCCAGCCTGGTTGTCTGTCCTTCTTGCTCTCTTTCTTACAAATGGCAATGGAGAGTTCTCATGCTCTAAGAAAAATATCTTTAAAGAGTTGTCAGCTCTGTTCAGCTCCTTTGTTCCTAAGGATGGTGTCCCAGAGGATCTTGTCCACTAGGTCTTTAAATAGCTTAAATTTTGTTCTTCATAATTTCAGGGTCCTGACTTTGCCCTTTGCCATGCCCATATTCCTCAAGATCACAAACTTAACCAGGGCATGGTCACAAGGGGAAATTGCCTCCAGTCTTGACCTCTTTAATGATTTCATCCGCATTGGTGAGCACCAGGTCCCGTAAAGCTACTTCTTTGGCTGGTTTGTCTAATACCCAGACCTGGAAATTATCCTCAATGTACTCTAGGAGTCTCCTGGATTGCGTACAGCTTTCTATATGGCTTTTTCAGCAGATGTCCGTGTGGTTGAAGTCCCCCATTAGGATGAGAGTGTGCAAACATGTAACTTCTTGTAGCTGAAGCAAGAAGGCCTCAACAACAGGCTCCCCTTGATACAGGCAGGCTGCATTAGACCCTGACCACACGGTGTCCTTTATTGGTCCAGTCCTTAACTTTTACCCACAAACTACCAACTTGTCCAACATGTTACCATGAACAACATGAATCTGAGTTACTACTTTCTCTGTCTGTGTAGTCACAGAGTACCATTTTGCATTTCCAAACTGGAATCCTCTGCAAACTCAGTTTAGCAGCAGCATTACACAATGGTTAAAGAGACAAAGTGGAGGAAAGGATTATAGGCTGAAACTCCAAATACAGAAGAAATAAGCCAAATAGAACAGAATGAAAACAGTGGTGTTAAGAGATGTTTTTATTAACAGTGTCATCTTCAGTTTTTTGTTCTGTTTTGTTTTTTTTTTGAAAAATAAACCTCTCAGACAATAAAAGATACGTCCTTTTTGTCTTTAGAGTACCCTTAATGATGTCTACCAAGGCTGCAGAAAAGTAGCATCCCCATCTATTTCACAGGCTTAGGTGTTATATATTTGCTCTTTAGATTATTTATTTCAAATCTGTTCATAGAGTTTCTGAGACAATCTCCTTTTGTAAAGAAGGCTGGAAAGAGTCTGGAAAGTGGTATCTTATTAGAACATTGCTCTCAAAATGCGTATCTTCCCTTAAACAACATCGCAGCCATACTGGGATTTAAAGCTCCATGTCTCATTTTATTGCTGAAAAAAAAATAAATAAATAAATAAAGAAGAAATACATGTAAGTCCGTGGTTTTCACATATACTTTGGAAAATGTAACTGCTAGTTTCTTTGTTCTATTTTACAGTATTGAGTTGAACAAGGCTGGAAAGATGGGTTGGGATATTGGCTCTTATGTAACTTGGATAAGATGAAATGTGTATCTGTTTAATTATTCGCTGTGGGCTCTAACTAAAAACTGATTTTGCTGACTACTTGATGTCTCTCCAGTTCCACATGATAAATCTTCTGACTGGATGTACCCAAATTGATCAGTGTGATTCAAACCCTTAAAAAATCAATAACATTTTTGAATTTCATATTGTCAGGTTCCTTCACTCTACATCTACTTAAAAAGAACAACCCAGCTAAACAAATAGTGTGCAAAAAATACCATCACCACAGCAATGAACCCCCAGAAAGAAGTAAATTCAAAGACTGCAGGAGTCCATTCTTTCTTGGTAGTTTGTTTCCTTGTTTTTTCACAGCTCCAGATTTAGGGTTTTGTATTAGGACAGAGAGAAGCCCTCACGAACAGAACTCTGAAAGGACAGTGCAAGAAAGCACACTCTTGCAGTTGTTAACATTTCACCTTGATATTGACTTGGAGGATAGCACTGATCTTATACATATATGTGATTTTAAAAAATAAAAGAAAGTTCCCTGTATCCATCTGAGGTCACCTCATACAGTCAGATCATCCCTCCCTTCTCAAACAACTGTAGAAAAAAAAATTACAGGAGATGAATAAGATTATTTCAAGCATTAATACTTTCCATATATTTTACTGTGGAAGGCCCCCCTTTGTTTTTCATACTTCTGTTTCTGTGATCGTATACACAATATAAATACAAATGTCTCACAACATATCCTTTAGTACATGCAGTAAATTTTTTATCGTATAATTATGAGTATTTATGGATATGTGAAAATCATTTGTTATATTTAATCTTAGTTTGAGGTAAAAGTATCATATTCAAACAGGAAAAAGAATAATAATTTTAATGTCTAGTGTCTATGTCTTCAGACAAAGGTATTACTGAAACATGAGGTTTATAACAGAATAAAGAAGAACTGTCACTGTTCTGGTAAACATCAGAGACCCAGACTTCTGAGGGAGGATACAGAAAATGGTTGCAGAAATGTCTAGAACATTTTGTTATGGATAGAGGAAATGGTCTTGGCACCGGAAACAGGCTTATTCTGACTGAAGATCTGTCTCATCAAATAGAAGAGCTGTGGGAGGAGGTGAGCAGACCACATGATATCAGGGATGCCAAAACGTAGACGGAGGTGGACCAGGTTTCCTCCAAGATGTTACAACTACACAAACCATAATCCCTTACTGCACCAAGGAGGGTCACAGACAACACCTATGCATGGGAATGGAGATGCCCAGGATGGCAAAGACTGGAAACTTGTGAACTCTGGCACCAGGAGGATGTTTCCTCCTGGCCCTAGTAGTAGGTGAGAGCAGGGAACTGCATTCAAACAAGCCTCTGAATTGACTGGGCCTGAGTACTATTTTAGAGAAAGCTGGATGGTTCAAAGTAGAGTGGTGAGAAACCCCCTGCTATAGGGAATGAGGTGCCTCTGCTGACTCAACCTGTCACCTGACAATGTGTGCTGCTTGCCAAGGGTTCAAGTCCAGGAAGAGGCTGGTGCTGGGGCCAGTAGCCTGGCCCTCAGACTGTTACACCCATCTGCTCTTCTACATGGACACCACAGATACAGCCAGGGGAGACCAGGAAGCATAGCAAACATGATGATGTGGCTCAGAGGATGATGGCCAAGGCCTGGTGGCTAAGTGCTACCTCCTTCTTCCTGCTGGTGATGGGGGAGGCCTGGAGGAATGGTTGAACTCCAAAAAAAAAAAAAAAAAAAACACCAAAAACATTTTGTATTTGGTGGAATCAGGGACTCAGCTTTTATAACTGTAGGACCTTCGCTGAAGATCAAGGACTGCTAGGAGATGACAGAATCCACCTGACCACCTAGGGCAATAACATCTTTACTATCAGGCTGACCAATCTGCTAAGGGAATACTTCAGCTAGGAATGGTAGGGAAAGGTGGTGGTGACCTATAACCAAGTGAGGAAGTGGTGGTCAGGATTGACAATCAAAATATACAGGATGATATGGACGAGAGATATCTTATAACTGATGAAAGAGGGATGAAGTCAGACCACTTCAGTTGTATGCACAAAACTAAGGAAGTGTAGACAGGACGGAGATATGGGAGAAATTCACACCCCTTTTCAAGTAAATTAGTATGACTGGGCAACCATCTGAAATATCCAAACACCCTTATTGGCTGCAGCATAAGGAATCAAAAAGGTGGAATTAGAGGTCTATATGAAGCTGTGGGGTTAGGATCATACTGGGATCATGGGGATGTGGTGGAATACCTCACATGACCGCAGTGCTTCCATGATTAGATACAGGTTCTTTAGGAAGAATAGAACTGGAATGGTGAGGAGGGTGATTTGGTCATGAAGTGACAGAAGGATGCACGTCTGTCTTCAAGGGGATGAAACACTGAGGACAGACCATACTGGACATTATTGTGTTAGGTATTTTCTACAGACTGCCAGATCATAAAGAATAAACAGATGAGGCCTTCTTTTGGAACTAGAAGAAATCTCTCTTTCACAAGCCATTGTCCTCATCGAGGACATTAAGCCACCCTTAATTCTGTTAGAGGGACAGCACATCAGAACATAAGCAATCCAGGAGTTTTCTGGAGTGCTTTGATGTCGACTGTCTGACACAGGTGACTGAGGAACCAGTGAATGGATGAGTTCTGCAGGACCTGATACAATGGTTGGTGATGTACAGGCTGGTGGTAACCATAACATAGTTAGATATTCAAAACCTCCTGGAAACAAATCTAAGCATCTTGACATAGCTGGCTCTATTCTGAACAAGTACAGCACAAAAAGATCTCTAGAGCAGGCAGCCAGACCTACCTACTCTGTGGTTACTGAAGAAGCAGCAGCTTCTACAGTAATATACTCAGTACATAACAGCACTTCAAGAGCTTCCTCTTTTTATTATTTTCTCCCCCTGTTCTCCCCCTGGCCCCCTTTATTTATTTATTTATTTATTTATTTATTTATTTATTTATTTATTTATTTGTTACGTTGGTGTGTAGAACACAACTAAAATAATATAATCCCCCTTTTATTCAGTATGAAGCTAATGGTTTAATATCTGTGTGCTTATTCAGCTGGTGATCAAGCCTTTCTCGTGTATGGTTGATAGTTTCAATACAAAGATATTTAAAGCTTTGAGTGTGGTTGTGTCTTCTTTGAAAACAAACCAAACAAACAGCTACCACCACCACCAAGAACAACAAACTCTGAGTGTAGCAGGGTATGTTTTTACTTTTTTCGTTTGTATGTTTCATATTGGTTTGTTTGTTGTTTGTTAATTAAACATATATATATATATATTTTATATATATATTAATGTCAAGAGGAGGGCCAAGGAGAATCTTCATTCTTTACTGGACACAGGGGGTCATGACTACTGAGGATAAGGAAAAGGCTGAGGTTCTTAATGCTTTTTTTGCATCTGTCTTTACTAGCCAGACCAATTATCCTCGGAG
This sequence comes from Anser cygnoides, assembly GCF_040182565.1. Classification (NCBI taxonomy): domain Eukaryota; kingdom Metazoa; phylum Chordata; class Aves; order Anseriformes; family Anatidae; genus Anser; species Anser cygnoides. Next base: position 53,489,932 of record NC_089912.1, on the reverse strand, counting down.
TACCTAACCTCCCTCCTGACTTAGAAGTCTGGGATGAGGAGTAAAAGAAACTTTCTACAGTTCAGGTGGAAACAGTTATAGACCTTCTGCTCCACCTGAACTGTCTCAAGTCCATGGAGCCAGATGGGATCCACCCAAGGGTGCTGAGGGAGTTGGCAGATGTGATTGCTGGGCCACTTTCCATCATCTGTCAGTTGTCTTGGTCATCCAGAGAGGTCCTGGATGACTGGGGACTTCCGAATGTGATGCCCATGTATAACAATGGTCTTAAGGAGTACCCAGGGAACTACAAGCCTGTCAGCCTGACCTCAGTGCCAGGAAAGGTGATGGAACAGGTCATCTTGAATGCAATCACGCAATGTATGCGGGACAACGAGGGGGTGAGGCCCAGTCAGCATGGGTTCATGAAAGGCAAGCCCTACCTGACCAGCTTCATCTCCTTCTATAACCAGTTGACCCACCTGGTGGATGAGGGAAAAGCTGTTGACGTAGTCTACCTAGACTTCAGCAAAGCGTTTGACACAGTCTTCCATAGCATTCTCCTGGAGAAGCTGGGAGCCCTTGACTCAGACAGATACAATCTTTGCTGGGTTATAAACTGGCTGGATGGCTGGTCCCAGAGAGTAGTGGTGAACGGAGTGAGATCCAGCTGGCGACCAGTCACCAGGAGTCAGTGTTGGGGCCCATCCTATTTAATATCTTTACTGATGATTTAGATGAGGGAATTGAGTGCACCCCCAATAAGTTTGCAGATGACATCAAGTTGTGGGGAAATGTCAATCTTCTGGAGGGCAGAAAAGCCCTGCCGAGGGACCTTCACATGTTGGGCTGATGGACAGAGGCCAATAGGATGAGGTTCAACATGGTAAAGTGCCAGGTCCTGCACTTTGGCCACAACAACCCCATGCAGCGCTACAAGCTTGGGGGACAGTGGCTCAAAAGATGTGCAGAGGAAAAGGATCTGGGGATATTGGTCAATGCTCACCCGAACATGAGCCAGCAGTGTGCCTAGGTGGTCAAGAAGGCCAACAGTATCCTGGCTTGTATCAGGAATAGTGATAGGATATCAGGAATAGCCAGCAGGACCAGGGAGGTGTTCGTCTCCCTGTACTCTGCTCTGGTGAGACTGCACCTCAAGTACTGTGTTTACCTTTGGGCTCCTCACTACAAGAAAGACGTCTATGCCCTGGTTCATATCCAGAGAAGTGCTACAAAGCTGTGAAGGGCCTGGAATACATGTCCTATGAGAAGCGGCTGAGGAAACTGGGGTTATTTAATCTGGAGAAGAGGAGGCTCAAGGAGCTTGTTGCTCTCTACAACTACCTGAAAGGAAGTTGTGGGGAGCTGGCGGTTGTCCTGTTCATGCAGATAACTAGTGATAGGACTAGAGGGAATGGCCTCAAATCACACTAGGGGTGGTTTAGGTTGGAAATTAGGAGACATTTCTTCTCAGAAAGAGTAGTCAGACATTGGAACAGGTTTCCCAGGGAAGTGGTAGAGTCACCGTCCCTAGGGGTGTTCAAGGACTTGTTAGACCTTAGTGGGTGACATCAGTAGTAGGGTGGTGGTTGGACCAGATGATCTTGCAAGTCTTTTCCAATTCTAATGATTATGTAATTCTATTCTAATTCCCTTTTTCTTATTTTCTCATTGTTGTCGAATGTCACCTGAACTGTGTTCACCTTCTGAAGCCAGTGTGATTTGTTGTACAGTTAGCTACATCAGGCCCTAAACCTGCAACAGCAAATTTCCTTTTGCTCATTGTTTTTATTTTATTGTAATTTCAAACTGTATATGCAATATGTTCTAGCTTAAGAATTGAATGTAACCTGTTGGATTTCATGTAAAGATAACATAGAAGCTAGTATGATATTCTTGATGCAATATACATTAATGACAAGCCAAAAGTGGTTTTCAAAATTGAAACCTCACTGTTTATCGTCAAAAACCACCACCATACAAATGGAATTGTTAGAGATTAAACAGGAAGCAAAAACCATTTTTATCTGTTTATAACGTATAGTCAGAGGACAGGTAGGAATTAGGCTAAATTGTGACTTTGACTTTGCTAATTGCCATTCATCTGTTGGCTTACCGCCTTTGTGGCAGAAGAAGAAAGCGTTGCTATCATATATACCACTAGAAAATCCATCCCCTTGGTGCTAAAAGACAATGAGAAGAAACTGCATGTCAGGAAGGAAATTAGTACCTCTAATTTTTTCATGTAGTTGCTTCTAAAACCACTATACTAAATTGTTTCTCTTTAAAGTCTGAACTTTCTCCCAGAGCACACCTGGGAGGAGCATGTACATGAGTGCTTCCCTATAAGGCAGACATTACCACCTCAGCCTGTTTCTTGACTTTTTGTAATGTCTGTTACTACCTGTTCATGTTCTCATGCAGTATTCATAACATATGAGAAAAACATGGTAAGCCACATGATCGAATCCATCAAATATTTTGTGATAGTTGTGTATGATTGAATAATTCAGGACTCAATAATTGTTTTGTTCTGTGGAAGTTCCGGGAGGGGTTGCACAACTTCTTTAATGCATCAGTTCTCCAAGGCTAATGACACAGTTTTAGTCCCAAGAAAAGCTCTGAGTTTCATGAATGGACTGGACATGATTTATAATGGAGCAAGACTCACATACAACTGCACAGACACTTCCACAGGACTTTATCTTCTGGGAAATCCGTGGGATGGGAAATGACTGACTCAGAGGCCTTCAACCCTTCTTAGGGAGCATAAATGGAAACACAGTGGGGAATCAAGACAGTCTTACAGCCTGTGTTAAGGTTAAACTATGAGATCTACATAGCACTGCTTTTCAAAAGCTTGTGTCTCAATAACCACAACTCACATTTAGTTCAGATTTAGCATGGTTGATTGTCAGTGGTAGCTGTATTTAAATGTCTGTTTCACCCATAAAATACATCACTCTTCACATGTAGCTACATTTAAGTTTTTGCTTCTCCTGGAACATCAAAGCTAATCTGGTAATAGTTTAGATTTTCAGAGGCATCTAATCTCTACAATGGCACATCAAAATTTTCTAAAACATACAATTAGTGTATTAATGAAGAATAAACCAGACAGACAATGTGAGAAGCAACTCAGTATACTCTAATGATGTTGCTGTTAGTTATGTTAATGACTTTACAAAAATATTAACTTTAATTCTTTTATTGAGCTTGGATATTAATTCTTTAATATATTCCAGTCCTTATTTTCTGTAAGTTTCCAATATTTCAGATTTGACATATTTAGAATCTGATATAAACAAATTGAAAATAAAAGAGACAAGGTAGTTTCGCACCTCTATAAAATTCAGAAAATAATTATGTTTTGGCAAAGAGGTTTTAAGTTTAACATTTCTGTGCCTCTAATCTCCATCAGTAACATGAGTTTAATCCTAATCTCACTTTAATAGGTAGTTTAAACAGTAAAATTTCCTGTATTTAATCTAAAAGTAAGGATTAAAAATAGTTATTCTGTCTTCTTACTCCCTTTAAAAGATTTCCCATAGAATTATCCAATACTTTTAACCAGTCCAATTCCTTACTTATTCTTTCTTCCTAAACATATATTTTGTTCATTTACTCTCCAAGCCCTAGCACCACACCTTGAAATTACAAGAAAATTCAGTCTGCTTTATGCCTATATAAAAGACAATTAACTAACAAACTTGTGATTGTTGTAGAGCAAGAGCCTGCGCTAGGGGAATTCTCACAGACATATGGAGACTTCAGAAACTGGGAGTGAAGGTGAGAGAGAAATAAAAAGACAGAAAAAAAAAATCCCTATGCTTTTTGAGCAGCTTTTTACACTACCTATGCCTACAGCTAGATCTGCTCCTCAGAGGAGTGTTTTAAAGAAAAAATGTAATTACTGATTTTGTTGAACTCATAGCACAGCCAGAAAGCATATAAATATTTCTGAATTTTATAACATAGTCTGAGTAGCGTTCAATAAGCAATTCATGGGGCTAGACAATAAAAACAGAGTATTTAAATAAATACATGTTCATTAATGAGGACTTTCTGCCCCAGACACTGAAGTCAAGAGCCCTCTGGTGAAAAGAATATGTTATAGTTGAGATTCTTATTAGATATATATGCAGAATAGCTAAAGAAGCAAATTTGGTACTGTGAAACTTCTGAAAGTCTGATTTAGTGACATTAGTTTTGTTTCGTCATATACGTATATGATACACATGATGATATATTTTAACAGTATTGAAAAACAGCTTTTTTTTTTTTTTTCCTTCATTTAAATTTATAGAAGAAAATTTAAAGTAACATAATGAAAAAGGAGTAGAAAAATTCCTAGTAGAGCTTGGGAAATTAAATTAATTCGTTCTGTTGACAGGGCTTAAATCCTCAAGACAAATGATTGACACAAGCAGACAATTAAACCTAACAAAGTAGAAAAGTGTCAGGTGCACTGTTACTGTTTAAAGTTCTGAACCTAAAGCCTTAAAACAGTAATCAAATTATAGCTTAATTATTACTTTATTTTAAGGGATCTTGCAGGTAAGTTCATTGTTTTTGTCTTCAAAGAGCAGTTTTAGAGACAGGATAATTGGATCTTGTTGGTCTGGCTGACTATCTGTGTAGGTAGGTCTTCATAAGATCCTCCCTCATGTAAATATTCACAAAGTATGCCCTGCCCTCCTTGCTGGGATACTCGACGTGGTGTTAACTTTACCAGATACAGAAGTTTAAAGAGGGAACTTAGTTTGCTCTGTGTTCTCTCTTTCCATTTTCAAACAGGTCAAACAACAACGATTTGTGGATGACACCAAAGATATTATGCAGATCTCAGAGGCTATTGTAAGAAATATTTTCTTTCAGAACAGTATGGAAGAAAGTGGAGTAGGAAAGAATATTCTTGATGCGGAGAAATTTATTCAAACCAACTCTGCCATTGAAATTAATAGTCATGAATGAGGACTTGGGAAAGAATGTTATCTTCCGCTAATTTAGGTTTTGCCCTTGAGT